>NC_134700.1:265139783-265259783 GCF_043290135.1 Rhipicephalus microplus
TTATCAGCCTAATTGGAATGCCATCTGGGCCTGTTGACGTACTACTAGGAACCCTTTTCTCAGCCCTTTCCCACTCTCGTTGTGAAAATGGAGCCATTGCACCACTTGATTCGTCCTTGTCTATTGTGGTGCATAAAGTACTTCTTTGTTGAAATTTTTCTGTCACCCTTGTTCTTATATATTCAATAGCTTCGTCCCCTTCTAGCCTAGCACCTTGGGCTGTAGTTATAAAACTCTGCTCTACACTCGTCTCATTTCTTAGGGAGTTTAGATGGTTGTTTATAACTTGTAGGGCGCCATCTTATGAGCGTTATTTGCATTTCGCTGTCAGCCTCTATCTACCGGCACATGTGAGCTCAGATGGGTGCATTCAAGTATAGGCGTTGTTGCGTGGGTGGTTTTCGGGAACAGCTCATGCATTTTATGCGTACTGATGAAGCTTGTTCTGTTACAGTAACGTCTATAAGTTATCCTGTTCCACGTTATAAACGCGGGAAACACGAAGCCTTGGACACAGACTGTAGCAGGCAAGAAAGCTGTGGTTTTTGGTAATACGCCCGCTGGCTGTGCTGAACTTGCTGGGCACGTCATTTCTGTCTGTGCTAGTTTACGTAGTGAGAGAATTTTAAGCGACCGGCGCATATATCTCCGACTAAAAGCAAAGGCGCAAATATGATCAGTGTGCAGATCAAAACACAATATAGAAAAATTATTAACCACTACTGGTGAAGCCGTTTATGAGTACGGTACATGAGGAGAAATTGCGATGTGGCTTGTAAGTTATTGTAATAAAATACATCTTTTTTTTTTGCCTGATCATGCACGCTTCTAGAAGGAAAAAAATGTTTTCCTACAGCTACGGTTTCGCGTTTCATTCACATTTTTTGGGGGAAAATCGGCACTTCGGTGAATCGTCTATGTATCACAATGCATGCGTATACGAAAACTGCAGAGCTCAAGTGTGAAACTTAAAGTTTGACGGAAGCCTGTCTGGTCGGGATGACACGTGGTTGAAGGTAAGAAAGACGGAGGCACTTCACTGACCAAAGTAGAAAGTTAGAAAACACAGAAGAAAACTCGGCTCCCAAATTCGAGCCTTGTTCGCAAGTGTTCTGGCCGATGAACACTCCGAGAGGTTTCATGTTGCCTACAACGAAAGTGAACACCCATGAGTCTGTCACTAATCAAGCTTATACCTCAGATTTTTTAAGAGAACACTAAGACAACAATTTTTCTAGTGTCGATAACTTATCACTTTACAAGACCAAAAGTGCAACTCTTGCCACAAACTTTTTTTTTGTAGGCAACAAAAAAATGGCGATAAGAAAATACAAGTTGCCACGTTAGCTCGACGTTCCCTAACCAAACCGATAGAGATTCTGATAGCCTCTATAAGGCGTATACATAGTTAGTAATAGGCTAAAATAAAGTACATTGTTTTCTGAAGATTCCATAAACTGAACGAACCAATTTCCCGAAAATTTCAAAGATGGCACTATCTAAGAAACGTTACTAGGTCAACCGGCCTCGCTGTTTCAAGTCTTGCTTGGCCATTGCAAAGTTCTACATTATAGGGGCAAAGCATCTTAGGTTCTCAGAATGTCGACGTGCTTTGTCGTCTGCTGCTGCTTCCGTCGAGACGTTAAATTTGCTTGAGTGCAAGAGAGAGACCACCTTCTGTCGCCGCGAGAGAGTTCGCTCTTTCCCGCCAAAAGAGAGTTCGCTCTTTCCCGCCAAAAGAGAGTTCGCTCTTTCCCGCCAAAAGAGAGTTCGCTCTTTCCCGCCAAAAGAGAGTTCGCTCTTTCTCGCCAGCGCATCAGCACTCGCCGCGTAGCGGGAGCGAGCGAACGGCGTGCGTTGACTGTGGAAACGCTCCCTCACTGTCGATAGACCACGCGCTGCACAACGGTTCACAGGCCACCCCGTATGTATAGACACTGGGTCTTGACCTGCAATGCAGTGGCAGTGGGAGATTTCACTGGTGCGTGTTAACTAGACTGAATCTTTCACCCCATATCCCCAGTTTCATTGCTCGCGCTCGGCTAGCACGGTGTGCTCACTTGGCGCGGACTGTCTACGTCGGTAGACGCGGCTTATAAGCGACAGTGCACGATAAGCCAACCGTGTAGAGTCTTTTTTTATTTCTTTCTGTACTTGTTCTATTGACCATCCTAGTTATTGCATCACACGTCGGACAAATGGCCGAAAAGGGGGAGAGCGCACCGGGCGCAAATGTTCAGCGAGTTATGATGAAGAGGACGGAAAGAACACGCGCCAGCCGTTTTGTTGCGTTGCACGCACTACAAATGTATATGAAGTGCATCATTATGGTATAGTTCTTGCGAATTCGTAACGGCATAGCAAAAGGCATAAATGGGTCCGCTGCAAAACTACAACAAAACGAACACGTAAAGATGGACAAAGACGTAAGCAGCGAACTTCAAGAAGGCTTCTAGCTGAAGGAAAATTTGACCGGACCAGAACAAATTTTTCTTGATCTAGAAGGTTCCCTTCTGAGAAGTGCGTGTGGATTTCCTTGTGGCTTCGCGCTACAGACGGGTGCTTGACAGTGCGGTATTGCCAGTAACAAAAGGACAGCGTATGTGTATAGCGCACGATCGATAAGATAGCGTTTATCTTTAATCTCGTCTCCGCTGATCGTCGAGTCGTCCCACGACGGCCCCTATGAGCGGGTACTCGGGGCCCCCACACCGGGCAGCAAAGTCGTCGTGCTCGGGGTCCCAGAAGCCGAGGCAGTTCGAACCACTCTCCTCGTGCACGGCCGCAACGAAGGACCAGGCCAGGCCCGGAGACAGGAAGGACACCAGGGTGCCGGAGCCCCAGAGACGGCCTACAGATGACCATCCGTCCCTGTTACGTGACAGAGCTATTTATTAAAGGCACAGAGCACGCCTCTGCGAAGGCAGTCTTGCAAAGCAAAATAGTTGAGATTCTTCATCAGGTGCGAGAATTCGGCAGCGGCGTCAAAACAAGTGACGAGAAAAATCAGATGATGACGCTACAGCATAATGACATCATATGACGTCATCACAGCGTCATAGATACCTAAGCGTGATGTCATGATAACGTCACGTGACGCCACATGATAATGTCATCACATGCCATCGCACTTTGGTTAAAGCTGGGCCGATCGCGGAGCCGTTGCAAAACCAGGTGAGGTGTATACATATAGTGAAGGTCGTATTGGCTCTGCTATTCTGGAGGAACTGCAAAACTAAGTTAGGTATAGAAAAGTTTAGGAGAGAGGCGGAAGAGAACCAATGCATCAAATGAAATGGCTTTCGCGTCTTTGTATAGACAAACGCATAATACACCATGCGAGTTCTTTGTTTAGACACGGTGCATTAAAGCAGGCCACATTACGTGTTCTACTCAGTCGTATGTAGCACAACAAGCTGTTATATTTATTCCCAGTCGTTTCTTCACATCGTGTTTCGATTCTTCAAATCCTTTCAGGTCGTGTAAATTTTATTTCTCAGGTGAAAGGAAAGGCCACCTATGGCATGTTCTACAAAGGTAAGTCAACTACAACTTTTTTTATAAGTTCGCGATGTAAAGTATAGGTTATTAGTCATTTACACATATCATCTCCTCTTGCTCAAGGCATAGTACGCCAGGCTGGACATTTCGTGAGCATTCAATTGCGTGTAGTAAACAATGTGAGGGAACTAAGAGCACACAAAAATGTGAATCCCACAATTAATTCACCAGGAAAGTGTGTATACTACGATGAATATGCGGTGCGTGTAAACATTGTCGCATCCCATCGTGGATAATCAAAAGTATGACAGGTATGTTCACGAGCAGGCGAGGCGCTGCTGTCCCATTCATGTCAGCACGCCTAGTAAGCGCACTGTGCGACTTTATGCGGCATTTGATGGAATTCAAGAGCTCTTGGTCTATCGGAAAAAGGACGCGTCCAGCGAAGCTTTGCGTCTGGGTGTCTGACATACCACATTTTCTTTCTTTCTTTCTTTCTTTCTTTCTTTCTTTCTTTCTTTCTTTCTTTCTTTCTTTCTTTCTTTCTTTATTCCTTTCTTTCTTGTTTTCTTTTTTTAACAGCGGTGCTCTTTTTAAGCTTATCGTTCCGCGTGAGACATTCGCACAAAAACTCTGCCTAAGTTTGTATCATCCTCTGTGCTCTATTTAAGCCTAGTAGAGGTTAGCTAAGCATCTTTGACACTATTTTGTTAAGAACGGCCAAGCCATGAATGACTAGTGGTAGCCGATTTTAAACCAATCAATAACCAATAACTGTCCAATAACCAATAAATTCTAAAAAAAAATGCTTGGATGACCTCAGCCTGACCCAAATACACGAGTGACGCCTTACGATAACAGAATGGTCGACCACGAGTAATGGGCCAAGAAATCGAACTTCTAGAAAATGCTTGGTCGTGGTCACCCTAGCCTATTATTAGGATGTAAGTAGGAGCGATGTGCCACAAAGGAAAGAAAGAAAACATAGAAAGGCAGAGAAAAATGAATGAACAGAAAGGAAGAGACCGAAACGTCCAGAGAATATATATAGAAAAGACACAACAAGCTTGGCCTTTTAAATTGATGGTGCAGAGGTGAAGTGAGAGGATACAACATAGTTTTATGTGGTATAGTTAGCAGGGGGGGGGGGCGCCACGAAAGCCAGGAGGAGGAGGAAGGAAGGGAATCAGGAGAGAAACACCTCTAGCTTCACTGCGGACCGCTGGTGCGTAGTTGCCCCAAGTTTGAGAGCACAGCTTTTAGGGCGCCCGCTTCTGCGTTGAGCGGCGACCGCAGCGCCGTTGGTGGTGTAATCGATAGATATGAACAAAGAAAATGAGAACAAAAAAGTACGCGAGATCAAACGAAACTTGAACCCCTGCGCCCCTCGCAGCAGCCGAGTATTCTGCCACAGAAACACGCTGGTGCTTGACATTCATTTGCGAAGCGACAATATGCAAGTGTTATGATGGGCTAACCTGAGGTAACCAATGGATGCAATATGCAAGCGTTATGCTGAGGTAACCTATGGATGGATGGATGGATGGATGGATGGATAAGGCTGTACCCTTTAGATCGGGCGGTGGCTAGCGCCACCAAGCCGTAATACTTAATGAACCCAAAACTATATTTATTTTTTTTTCCTTAAAAAGTGAGTTTGAGGATTCGTACTTTGCAGTGAAGAGTTTAATTTTCACTCGTGCCTTGACTTTAGCCACCAATCAGATAACCTCCTTCTAGTTAAGTCTACTTGCTTAAAGTCTATTTTACCCTCCCGGTCCCTAAACCCCAGTGCTTTGAAAAACTCTGCGCCATCATCCTGATCTATAGGGTGAAGCCCTTTACAGAACATTATCATGTGTTTTGTTTTGTTTTGTTTTGTTTCCCTGGGAGGTTGGCTCATACCCACTCAGGGGGATTGGCCAAGAAAGTGTAGTGCAGTTTTTCTGTGATAATTTTAACTATGTGTAAGGAATTGGAATTATAATAAGACTAATGTAAATATAAAAACAACATAAAAAGAGCAAACGAAAAAGAAAATCAAGTTGAGCAATTTTGAGATTGGAGGTGTTGTGATTACCACTCAGCTGCGTTTACTTCACTCTGCCCTGGGGAGTAATAAATAATTTTTTTTTGATTGAAGATCACAAAGGCATACGCTTGGTTGCCTGAATATAATCGCAAACGGCATTGAAAGCATCCCTGTGGCAATGTCCCGAAGCTGAGGCGCCAAAGCTTAGCGCCGTTTCCGCCGTCAATCTAAGGCCTATTTTCCGAAATGGCATAACTAGTAACCTTTTTCTAAGTATCTCGTAGCGGCGACAATACAAAAAATAATGATCTAGTGATTCTATTTCTCCGCAGAATGCGCAGAGGGGTGATGTTGTCTGACCAGCTCTGTGTAGATACAGGTTTAGGGGGGGGACACGACATCGAAATTTAGTAATTAAGACTTCGAGCTTTCTGGACTGACTCCAGTGGTGTTGCCATGGAAACATGAGGTGGTTATAGTCTGTCCATGTAGTTAATTTTTCTATCGTATCAGTGGAGATTGCTGATTTACGATATCTTATTCCCGTAATATATTCAACATCTGGCAGTATGGACAAAACTGGCCCATCAAGTGCGGCTCGTGCTAAGGAATCGGCCAATTCATTTAATCTTAATCCACAGTGTCCCGGAACCCATAGTAATCTCAGGAGTCTCAACTGCGGGGGTACTAATGTTTTGAATGTGCTTAGAATTCGAGAGTTCTCTGAAGCTGTCAGAGCTGCACAAACTGAAAGAGAATCCGTCATTATTACTGCGTTGTTTTGATTTAATGGAAGTTTTTGAAGAGCTAAAATAATCGCCAAGAGCTCCGCTTCAAAAACTGGAGTAAAATCAGGCAGTCTCACTGAAAAGGACCAGTCAAGCAAATCAAAGGCAATGCCTACACCTGCCTTTTGATCATTTACGGAAGCATCTGTGGCTATTATATTTTTAGTTCCTGCATGCTCCAAGTAATCTAATAATATGTTATTTAAAAATTTGAGGGATTGTAATTTGGCGTTTTGGGGGAATATATCATCATACTCAATAATAACATGACAATTCGAGTCATTAGTCTCAATTACATTTCTAATGTTCACATTTATACTTTGTAGATTTTTTTGTACAAACATTATCTGAGGTGTGTGAAACCGTGGCCAATGAGCAAGAAAGAAGGCGTCTGGGTTTGCGATAAAAGCATATTGAGATCTTCTTGCCGGTAAGCTATAAAATTTTAAAAATGCTTGTACGGTCAAAATTCGAAATCGACAAAGTAGTGTAGGCAGGCGCGCTTCCTGGTACAGTACGTTGATAGCCACAAATCTAGGGAGTCCCAGACACATTCGCAGTGCTTCTCGCTCCAAGACAACTAGAGGTTTCGTTTTATAAGCAGGGCCACCCGAGAATAATATGCAGCCGAATTCCATGATGGGGCGCATGTACATCTTGTACAACGTTATCAAGGTGTGCCTCCGTAACCCATATTTCCGGTTACTTAGCTTGTGTAGTAAGCCTGAAGCCCGCTGTGCTTTGGTAGTTATATACTCTATGTGAGGACTCCAGTTAAGTTTGTCATTATAAATGATTCCCAAATATTTTATAGAGTCTACTTGCTGGATGGGTTCCTGTTTATATATAATTGAAATTGAAATTGGTTCTGCAAGCGGAAACGCCATGAGCGCGCTTTTGTTGACATTTAACGATAACGAAATCGACTGCAACCAAATTTCTAACATGTTAATATATCTTTGTAATTTAAGTTGTAATGAGTAAATACCACAGTCAGCAGCAAAGAATGCGATGTAATCAGCATAAATGTAGACAGTAACTTCTTGATCTGTTGGAATTGTGTTCATTAAAGCATTAAATAATATTGGAGATAAGACTGCTCCTTGGGGAACTCCGCGCGTTTGTTTAAATTTAGATGAGGAACATCCATCCTTGACGCAGTAGAATTCTCTTGATTTTAAGAATTCTGCCACCCACTCAATAAAATATTGTGGGAAGTTCAATCTCTCTAGCGTATTTAACAATATGAAATGCTCCACATCAAGTGTTCGGCAGTTTCTTCTTCCTCTCCACACGCACTGCATACTCAGTCTACCCCTTCGTATTTGGCCCGATATGTCTTGGTTCGCAGTACTCCCGTCCTTGCCTCAAACAGTAGAGAACTACCCCGAGTATTATCATAGATACTTTCCTTGGCAATTTCCTGCTTAAAAGTTCGATAGATCTCTAGTGCGGACTTCTTAATCATGCCCATTTTCCACATGTCTCTGTTTCCTTCACTTTCTTCTTAACCGATAGTTCTTCGTGGTTTGGCCACCTGCTGTTTTCTAAGTATTTACCAGTCAACTTCCTGGTTCGCTTCCTCCATTTTGTATCGACATTCTTCATGTACAAGTATCTGAAAACCTTCCTAGCCCAACGCTCGTCCTTCATTTCTCTCAATCGCTTCTCAAATTTTATCTTGCTGCTAGCTTCCCTGCCCTCAAATGATGTCCATCCCATATCACCTTGTACTGCCTGATTTGGTGTATTCCCGTGAGCTGCTAAAGCAAGCCTACCTATTCCACGTTGCTTAATTTCTAATCTTGCTTGAACTTCTGATCTCATGCACAAGACCGCATTGCCGAACGTCAGCCCAGGAACCATGACCCCTTTCCATATTCCTCTCACAACATCATACCTATTGTAATTCCACAGTGCCCTATTTTTCATCACTGCTGCATTCCTGTTACCTTTAGTCGTCACGTATATTTCGTGTTCCCTCAGGTACTCGGTCCCATTGCTTATCCATACGCCCAGATATTTGTATTTATCTATTATCTCTAGCGTGACCTCCTGTATACTAAGCTCACTACCTTCGTCGTCATTGAAAATCATGACTGCTGATTTTTCCTTACTGAATCTAAAATCTAACCTATCTCCCTCATTACCGCAGATGTCCATCAATCTCTGCAAATCTTCCTTGTTGTTGGCCATTAGCACTATATAATCTGCGTACATTAATGCTGGTAGTGCCTGATCAATCAGTTTTCCTTGTTTGACTAAAGAGAGGTTGAAGCCCAGTCCACTTCCCTCTAATTTTTCCTCTAATCCTCGTAGGTACATCATGAATAATAAGGGTGACAGGGGCCCCCCCTGCCTAAGCCCCCGTTTTACCTCTGCAGGCTTGGATACCTGTTTTTCCCATTTTATAACTACCTTGTTACCTTTATAGATACCCTTTAAAAGATTAGTGACTACATGTTCCACGCTTAGTGTGTCCAGTATTCCCCACAATTCCTCTTGAACCACGCTATCGTATGCTCCCTTGATATCCATGAATGCTAGCCACAGGGGCCTGTGTTCCTTTTCTGCTATTTCGATGCACTGCGTCAGTGAGAACAGATTGTCTTCCAACCTCCCGTGTTGGAAGATAATCTGGAAGACAAGAAGACAAGAGAGAGAGAGAAGGAGAGAAATGTTACTCGTGCCATCGACAGAATGGCAGTTATGTGCTTAATATCACAGATGGTGAGTCACATCCATGTCTTAATCAATTGAGCACATACATTGCATTAACTTGTATGCGCGGTTCTATGCACCCAAAATCTTGCCGATGGTGAAGCCATGATGTTGCCGCTTGTGTTCTCAGGCAGCAGTCTTCTGAAGGCTTTCGAGAACTGTAGTGATGGTGTCAAGCAGTTTCAACACGCTTTGAGCTGTCGGTGTCTGCATCTTGCTCATCGGCATGCGCGTAGCACTAACCAGGTTGCTGACCATGTCGATAAGTTGTCCTTCGTCCATCAAGTTATGAGATACCGATGAAGTATCCCTCACTGTCGAAGTCTGATTTCTCTCATCAGGCACATGTATCTTTAGAAGTTCGGGCCAAGCGTCAACTGCATTGCTGGTAGAGGCATCATTTTCCTTTAAAACGGCTGCGTTCTGACTGGGTAGTAAGGATCAATCGTCAGCTCCAATGCTAGCAGAAGCGCCTTTGTTCTTGGAACCGACAGCGTTTGGCCCGAGTGGAAGAGGTGGAGGGAGTTTTGGACGTGCTTCGAGAAGCCACGATGCTTAGAAGTTTTGGTTACTTAGGAGCTTGCTTCTTATGATCGAGCCTTGATTGTCAACCCATCCCGCCGTAGTAGCCACGCTCCCTCTGGAGCAAATGACAGGGTCAGAGTAGAACGCGATGCGCACGTCTCTCTTCTTGCAAGAGAGGGCACACAGTGTAAGCGACGCTACGCTAAGCAAAACGCGAGCTCCGACGCGACCGGCGTCTGTTGGTGCGCCCATAGTTCACGCTAGAGTGTTCTAGTTGGCACCGCTCCAAGGCATGGGGCGCTTGCGACTTCCGGTTGAATCCGCCTACTTTTGCGGAGTAGGGGGGAGGGGAGGCGCTGCAACGAACCGTTGCTATAATTGTATTTTACTGATATTAATAATTGTTGGGGTTTAACGTCCTATTACCTTCACTGCCTCTGATAGGGCACGCCTTTGTATCTATTACCTTGACTTCATCACCAGGCTGAGTAAGACAGTAGTTGAGTTTCAACGGCCTTTTGACTGATTCCCGAGTAGGCTGCCTATACAATACCTGAGGTGTGAACTCCGCGCTGTTATTTTTTTTTTCATTTTCGAGTGATGCTTTTAATATTTATAGCATAAGAAAAAATTATACTTATAAAAACGAAATGGCCCCCATGGCATATTCTGGGTTTTTTATTTATGCCGCTATATTTTACGCGTCGATCAGCTCACCTTGTCCTGGGCGTTCTGAGGAAGCGCGCTGTGCAGATGCGATCGTAGGGCACCAGCGTGGCGTTGGCTGCAGTGATCGCCACTCCGGCCAGGCTGACGGTGTGACAGACGCGGGCGCTCTCGTTGCCGGCCAGCTCGGCCAGCCGGCTGTGCCACCGAAGCGCCTCGTAGTTGTGGTACGAGGGGTACGTGGCGGCTGACGAGGAGGACGGGTACGGCGCCGGAGCGACCAGCAAAGAGCCATGACCCAAGGTGGCCAGGAGCCTGAGCAGTCACAGAGTGTCGTTCTACCGTTCAGTGCCTCATTTAGGCACAATGGAAGCGTGACAGCATTAAATATAAACGTGACATTTTTTTATAAATTCAGTTGCAACCACTTAGCGTGCGCAGAAGAGAAAGAAACGGCATGTAGGTGTAGTATGAATTGCTTGTTGTCAACTACAATTCACGGGTGGAGTGAAAAGTAAAATAATATTAAGATGGCACCACAGGCAATCACCCGAGGCCACGGAGGAAGGAAAAAGGTAAGGAGAGGGCATGCCCAGCCGGCGCAGGGCGTAAAAAATGTGGCGGAAATGACATCATGGCGGCCATATTCAGTAGGCACAATGGCGGCGTTGTTATGGTTACGTGTTGCGCAGTGAAGCTGGTCTAGCAGTGAGCGGCCGCGGCTGGCGGCGGAATGTGTGCCTCCCCAGGTCTCGTGCTGAGCCGTGGCGGACAATATCTGTGCTCTGCGCCGCGTTATTGGTTACGCAGTGTTCGTCTGGCTGTTACATTACTCTTAGCAACGTTTACAAATCTCTTTGTCCATCACGGGGTTTCGACAGTGCGTAGAACAAGTGCATATCCATGTGTCGTGCGGCGGATGACGCGGATGAAGCAGTTAGTGTTCAGCGAAATGGCGTTGGGCACCATGACGAAGCTGAATGACGACGAACGCCTTGCAGGTCAGTGACGGTTGAGCAGTGCTTCTGCTTGTGACAACGGACGACGCTGTTGAGCCCAGCAAGACGCCGTGAGGACCATGTGCACATACGTAGTTTCGTGTTGTGTGTGTACAGTAACAACTTGCATGTGCGTATTAAAACACCTTTTCTGTTCCGCTTGGTACACTCTCCACCAGCATTGCATGCAATCTCATCGTAACAGCAACCACATTCAACTGTCACTAGCACCGTGCTCAAAGTCACCACGGTCGCAGAATGCTGACGCAGGTGAGTTTCACGCGGAACACGGAGACAGTGGCAGGACGCTGCGTCAGTCGCGTGGCGGAATGCAACCGTAGAAGGCGCACGACCGATCGTGTTGTCTGTACAGTTGCTGAATTAATGACGTGAAAGCACTCGCCGTTGTCAGTGCATCTAGCGCACGTTCTTTCGTAGTTGCTTCGTTGTCAGCGAGCTGTTACTCTTTGTTATTACTCGGACTAAGCGATTTCGCTGAAGGTGTCCCGCTGGCTCTGAGTGATGAGCCCAGTTCCATTAGTTTCGGATCTTCACGACACACGCGCTGCGCAGCCCACGTGCTTTCCGAGCCGGAGAGGGAGTCGCGCCTTCTGCTTCGCATTCATATGTAAACAAGAGAGGAGAATTTGCCTACTCAATATGGCCGACTTCCGGCTTCATCGCGGCTTCACAACGAGTGACGTCAGGGCCTCTCCTTACCTTTTCCTTCCTCCGTGCCCGAGGCGGAACTACCACCTAGAGTTTAGGAGCCATAATTTACAAGAAATCTATTAACTAGGTTGTTAGTATACCTATCATACAAATTCAATAGGCATGGAAAACATGGGAGATTATTGAACATGTACCATTCAACTTAACAACAAATTTGCTAAGAGCAACCTAATTTTTTCACTCTTTTGAGGATTATGAAACATCATAGACGCATGGAAGTGGTCGGTCTTACTGTTAAATGCGTTTAGCATGACTTTACAGGCTCTTCGTGATAAACCATATTTATGTTATAGTGGAATTAGTAGCCCTAAATTGTTAGAATAACTCGGTTGTTCTACGCTCGTTTTGTTTAATGCATATTAGTACTCCAAATATATTCTATAATGAATACCCGGTATCATTTTCTACTGTATTTGTTATCCACAATAATGGAAATTTTTATGGCTGTTACTCCCGCCAAACACAAACAGCTTTTATGTCACCTTTTGTATTGATCATCGATATTGAAACTACTCATGTGATATTGAAACTGCGCATGCGCTGTAAGGGTGGTCACGCCACAGACCAGATTGAGCTCGACTCTGAGACGCTTCGAATTTAAAAATAATGCCAACAACATACCAACTCGTTCTCTCGTCGCAGTTATGAGCAGAGAGGCTTGACGTCATAGTCAGTGCAGATACGTTACAAGAACTTCCGCATTGCTCACGAAGATGTGCGGCCCCGTAGACAGTTACAGCGCCGCACTTATTTCTTCATATCTCTATCTTTGAAAAAGTCATTCTGACCATTGTAGTGAAGTCGGTACTGTGTGAAAGACGCGGCGGGGCATCCCAAGTGAAATCCTGCAATGCGCACATTGCTTGCTGTGCTCTTGTGGGTACGTAGGCGTCCTTTTGCGTCCAAGAGGACGCCTACATTGTAGGGCAACCAGACTATGCCCAAGTGAGTTCGCGTTGGCAAACCTGATAATTTACAAGACTTTGTGTAAATGCATTCTTAAAACTGGGAAAAAAACGATGCTTGAGGTTTTAAATTAGTTCATAATGTGGCCGCCATAAAAAGGGTTCCCAGCCGGCGTTAATTTACCAAACTTTGCTAATTGGCATGCTTTCCGCACTGATTGTCCACCACGAATTCTTCACTGCGGCACTCACAAATGTGCATAGCGTGAAGCGTTTGCAAAGGTCTTGCTGCGTGGCCAGCGAAGTTGGAAACTACTAGTTGACCATGCAGGTATTGTGGTCTTAAAATAGTCAATTCTGATAGCGATGGACCCCATTTCAGAAGATCCAAACGTGCCATGTGGGAAATGATTCAGTATGCCAATGCCTCCGGCTTCTGTGGAGGAAGCAAAATGACAGCTTCCCCACGCATAAACGGGTATACAGACGAGATCTACTTCAGAAATGGAAAAATAATGAAGATTGAGATTAATAAGGACCCCAAGCGGAAACAAGAGTAGCCTAAGAAGTCCTTCTAAGATACAGCCGAGACAGATTCCAGGATTGAAACGAGCAGACATCAAACGGTGGTCTTACGTGTGCTAGAAAAACGTTGCTTAGTGAAATTGGTGTTCTTTGTGCAGAATTGCCTAATTGATGCTCCGTTCCCAGCCATCCACCTTATTTATCCTGAGCTGTTTCATCGGAAGTTTCTGCGCATTATGCAAATCCGCTGATACGAAAGCTCGTTATCTGCGTGGCATATCCAAGTGCTTAGACGGTCGAGAAAGACCACTTGCTCGTTACGTTTACTAGGTAACCTGATTAGTAATGCACGCCTGTTCGTTTATTTCTTTTTCGCGGGCTGTACGGGGCCCTCATTTACCATGCACGATCAAAAACAGCATAAGTATTCGACATTAGAGGCACGCACGACCCGCTCGAGTCATCAGCAAGACGCCACCAACTGAAGTGGTTGCGCAAGCGTCAACACGCCGTGCGGTTCAAATGACGAGAGCCTGATTGGCCAGAACTTTCATAGACATTTAGGGTGGAGCACACAGGAACACAGGTAAACAGTGCTGCAGATAGACATCCATAATCCTTATCTGTATGAGGTAGCTCAACACTTTCTATTAGGTCTAAGATACGTGTTTCGTGTGTGAAACAGTAGTCGTTCATTGTTCAAGAAGTACCCGCTTAGCAGGAATCACTAAAAGAACACCAGCCTCCTAATCATCTATGTGATTTATACTGATTGATTGATATGTGGGGTTTAACGTCCCAAAACCACCGTATGATTATGAGAGACGCCGTAGTGGAGGGCTCCGGAAGTTTCGACAACCTGGGATTCTTTAACGTGCACCCAAATCTGAGCACACGGGCCTACAACATTTCCGCCTCCATCGGAAATGCAACCGCCGCAGCCGGGATTCGAACCTGCGACCTGCGGGTCAGCAGCCGAGTACCTTAGCCACTAGACCACCGCGGCGGGCATGTGATTTATACTAAATAGTACAATAGATAAAGTACGTAACTGTCGCTGAATGCAAAAGTTATCGCCGCAGTTATTCGGCGCAAGAAAACGCTGCGGTCATCGACTACAATGTGCATCACTGCAATATGTAATCGATACAAAACAATCATCGCATCATAAAGAGCACGAAAAAAAACATGGGGTCGAAAAGCTGACAAACTGCAGTGCACAATCGCTTCGCGTGGTGTGCTTTTGCTGTTTCATTGGCTGCGCAACAGCTTACTTTCTAACATTTTTCGTACATACGTGTGCACGTTATATTATGGCCAATAAAATTATTAGTTTGATTGATTGATTTGTCGGGTTTAACGTCCCAAAACCACCATATGATTATGAGAGACGCCGTAGTGGAGGGCTCCGGAAATTTAGACCACCTGGGGAATAAAATTATTAGTCTCAAAAGCACCTGTCCAATGCGTGCAATTTCATTTTCGCGTTTTCGAACGCTGCTTATTATTAGCAGGAACACACGGCTGGCTAGCCCAGTCAGCAATCTTTTTAAGCACACCAGTGTATGCGAATGAATTGGCAGCACACCTTTACAAAACGAGGTCCTCGTAGCTTAGGAGAGCTTGTTCCAGTTCAGGCCAATTCAACAAACAGCGCCAACACAACTGTCGCATGAAAAGCTCTAGACGAGTAGCGATCCTCCTTTCTAGAGGCGTCAACATGACGGTGTGTTCCTTCGAGAATGCCTCATGAATTATGAATGCGAATTGCCCGAACTAATTCGGTTACCCACGTGCGCACGTCGAGTGCCTCGACCACGGCGGTGTCCACGACGAAGCCGAGGCGAACGCCATAGTCCCGCAGGGTGGCGCGCAGGTCGGCTGCTAAGCGCGTCACGCGCTGCCGGTAGATGGCGGACGGCCGGTGCCAGTGCAGGTAGACGCAGCAGAACGCCGTGCGCCGCCGCAAATCGAGCAGCCGCGCCGCGAACTGGCTCGCGCGCCACGCGCCGAACAACGCCGTCAGGTCGGTATCGGTCTGGCCGACGCCCACTGCGCCAGAATACGCATGACACCACGCTTGAAAACAAAAAATTAAGGTGACTTTGCACTAGTGGTTCAGTCTAGTGAAACAAGAAATGAAGAAAAAGACAAGGAAAGTAAATGAAATAAAAAGAAACGAGAATAAATAAACAAGGACTGACCATTGATCGGAGCTGGGTATAGCCTTCTTTCTGTCTCTTTACTTATTTCTTTCTCGTGTTTTTCTCTTTCAGTTTCTTTCTCTCTTTATTTCTCGATTTTTTTCAGTCTTGCTCTATATCCCTTTTATTTCTTTTTCATGTCTGTTTCCTTTTCCCTTTTTACTCTATCTTCCTATCCTTATCTTTCTTTATCTCTATTTTCTCTTTTCTTTTCTATGGCTTCATTCCTTTCTCTCTCTTTCTTTATTTTATGCTTCTCTTTCTCTTCCACATGTTTCAGGTTCCCCCCTTCGCCAAGCAGAGCTTTCGTTGAACGCTCGCACCTGTTATACTGGGTAAGTTTTTGGTGCGGTGCTAGTGAAAGCAGAAGCAAAATGATTCTTGACTCACATATTCGCATCTTTCAGCAGCACTGCACTCTCTGACCGATTACGCAATTTGCTATACATGCTCCAGTGTCCGATATCATAAAGGTGAACATGTTACTCATTCAATCATCCTGCGCAGGCGTAAGCGTCCGCGCACACAGAAAATTCGTACCTTTGACAATGATCGCGATCGGTTTGTGGGTGCTGGCTAATCGAACCATGCTCTGCAATGCCTGCGTGTCTTCAGGCGCCGTGTTCACGGAAATGCAGCAGTAAGCCACTACGTGGCAGTAGGCGTAAGGAAACGCGTCTGGACTGTAGCCTGGGCGTCTGTTGTCTTCGTGGTACACGCACACGAACCTGCATCGAACCACTTTATTTCAGACGGAACATGGTGATTTGGTGGAACGCGACAGCTGAGATGTGACATTACGTGGTACGGTATATGCGTGACAAAGCCGAGTCACAGTTAGCTCATGTATGTCTGGCAGTTTGGTATGGCGTGATGTCGTATTGTGCAAAAACCTCAATACAGAACCTGTGTCTGGCACAGTATTGCGCGTGCCTGAGTCACCCAACCACAGATATTACGAGTTCGGCAAGGGCTACACCCCGATTTCACAGGGTACATAAAGTCTTCACCCAAGTCGACTTGAATGCGCAGGCCACCATCCTAATTCTCGTCCCATGTACTAATCCCCCCCCCCCACCCGCCCTGCCAAAGTTTTCTGCGCCTAACATGGCTTTGCAATGCTTACGGGATCGGCCCACGCTCGACTAAGCGACGTCGATTGATAACGTCAAAATGAGACGACATGTAATGTGGCATCAAGATGACGGCGTAATGACAATTCGTGGCGTGATGATGATGTCATAAGTTGACTTCGTGGTGTGATTTTGTTTTGTCCGTCTCTCTTATTTAGTTCGACGGTGTATGTTATGAGGCATATGAGGCTTTCGCATTAGGCTCACTTAGATAAGAGGTTTCAAACATGCTGCCAGCTGGCAGCAACAAACAGGCTGTGAACCTGACCAGCACATTCTAGTACGGCTGCGCCCGACTTCCACAAGTTTCTTTAAGATGCATGCTTTGCGGTGCTTCATGAACAGGCTGCTAGGATCATCGCCATGTTCAGAAGTGCCTACTTGTGCGAACACCTGTTCACCTTCATGAGCAAGTAAGCTTTCCTGTTGAGGGTGATGAATGAATGCCAGCGATAGACCGTGAGCATGGCCATTTCCGCACGAAGAGTGAATGCGGACATTATATATATATATATATATATATATATATATATATATATATATATATATATATATATATATATATATATATATATATATATATATATATATATATATATATATATATATATATATATATATATATATATATATATATATATATATATATATATAATATCCTCGAAGCTAAGCGTTGCCAAGTGTAAAGCTAGCGGATTTAGAAATTGAATAGCAGTTTTATCCTTCACAAGTAATTCATTTTTGTGGCTTTGCTAAATAGGTAGGCTGAATGGCGCTTGCCTTATTTTCTCGCCTACTACGATTAATAACGCCTTGCTGGGTGAACCATTCAAATATTCCTGGTCTCAAGGTTTTTTTTTCTTTTTTTTTCGCGATAAGTGAGTGCCTCTTTTGTGTATATCATGTATTGAAACATAATTGTGGCCCAAAACCTCAGCGTCTAGGTTTCAGTAAATCTAATAATCGGCATCGATATGTGCTCGAATCCTTATGCCACATTCCCTACAGAAATGACCCATCTATGTGAGATATGGGAAAGGCTTTTTTTTTTAAGCATTTTTCCTGCTTTTTCTTCTCCCCTCCCATAAGGCCGATCTTCTTCTCTGTCCCGATCAATACGAGACTGCAGGCTGCCGAGGTGTGTTTAAGACCCCCGACTAGGATGAAGGCAGGGCGCACTGTTTCTGTTTCTAAATTTTTATACGTAATTCTAATCCAACACCGAGTCTTTCTCCCTACTTACATTTCAAGGGTGAAAGTCAATTGATCGAGCGCCCTTAAGACCATTCTACGAATATGGACCCAATTCTCTCAATCTGTAACTGAATCATCTATCTGCGAGAGTTAATTATTCAAAACTATTCGGACAACATCTTCATCGACTCGTGGCCGAACTAAAAGTGACCGACCACGCCACACGTCGTACGCTCATCGCTGAGAGTGAGTGTGACAAACTGGCGTTTACTACAGAGTTTCCATCACCTGACTTGTGTTGCACATCGCAAGCTTCTTATAGCTCTGTGTCTGTAAGGACCCCCCCCCCCCCCCCACCCCAAACACAGCTAGTCTGAATTTTAACCAAACCGTGTCCGGAAAAAGAAACGCTAGCACTTTGGCATTTACGAAGTTTAGTATGGTTGGAAAGACTCCTCGTCTGTTTCGACCCATAACGTCAATGGCTTGAAAATGCCGTTGAGTGTTACGACAGCTCTTGTGCGTGTAGAGCTCTGCAGATTCTACAACTGGTGACACGTAAGCCAGCATATACAAGCTGCCTGCACTTGAGAACGTGAGCGGACGCAAGCTCATGCGTTCCGGCAAACGTTTCAGCCTGCACGTCGTCCAACGATCCACGTTAATCCTCTTTATTGCGAATGCGCCAGGCCTTTCGCTCTTTATATACCACGAAGCATAAAAAAAGAAATGATGTAGTACGTCCTTTTTGAAAGGGAACACGCAATTGCGTGGCCTGCGCTTTGCGGTGGCTGTCAGCCTCTTCTACCAAGAGATTAAAAAAAAAACACATTCATTTTTGGCGTGGTCTGATACACCAAACAAAACAGCGAGTCGTGGTGGTTGGACAAGCGCCATAGATTACGGTCTCGCTACGAGCGATTTCGCCAAAGGCGGGCGTAATTTGTTTAGCTGTCGATTGATGTTGCTGGAGGTTGCCACCGGAGAGCTCGGGCCAAGAGTTCGCGTGTTCCCTTTCATAATGGGCGACAGAGTCTTCACTGGCTAACATATATTTTTGTTCCTTGTGTAACAAAGAGTTGGCATGTGTATGTCTCACTTACACGAAGAAACATCCATTGAGAGCCGTAACTTGAGCTCTTATCTCGTTCTGCTTGATCGCGGTATTCCGTGACGCCATTTAATAGAAACCTATTCTCACCAGCTGTGAAGTCAACTTGAAAATACACTAGGGATAAAACGATTTTTTTTATATATAAGTAAACGACTCTTTTTGGGGTATCGAAGCGGTGACGCTGCTTGTGAGAAGAATCTCGGTAACGGAAAAAAAAAACGCGCAAAAAGAGAATGCTTGAAGCGACGCCACCTTTAGGTTCCCGAAATAGTCATCTTGACGTCACGAATACTAATGGCGTCTGCTACGTAGTTCCTAATTGGTAGAAATTAAGTACATTGTCTTCTGAGGGAGACGAGACTTAGCACACCACGTTTCAAAAAAATTTCGCTGAGACAATGTGGCCGAAATACGAAAAAGCACATTGGCATTCATGACGTCTGGATCGATGAAACCGGCGGTAAATTTAAAAGTGAAACATGTGACGCTTGTTTTCTCGTTCATTAATTAATCTAAGGCAGTGAAATGAACAATACCGTCTTCGGCGTATAGCTTAGAAATCAGAAATAGTTTATTGCTTTACATAAGTGCCTCTTTAGAGTCACAACTTGCTTAGCGGTTCGGTATGGCTTCACCTTCTGCCCCACGTTACGCGACAGTGCTTCCTCGATACGGTGCGTTCACCTGGCGTTCTCGGGTATGGCGGCACCTGCGGCGGCGATGTCTTCGTGTGCCGGGCGCCCGCTTCGGACTGCCCTAAGAACTCCGCCCGGCCTGCTTCGCCTCGCGACTTCAGCCGAGGCCACGGTTCCGGCGCTGAGCTTGATGTACACCACAAAGAGCATGACCAGCACGCAGAAGGCGGCAATGCCCAGACCGACGACCACAAAGAGAAGGCGCAACACCGATTCTTGCACGCCGACGTAGCTGGCTCCGTCGACGCCGGCTCGACGACGCCGGCTCACTGTCAACCTCGATGACCGACCTGTGGTCTTGGTGCTGTGAACTCGTCGGTGCTTCTGTCCTTGCGCCGCAGTCCCCTTCCGCAGCGAGCAGCGAGGGCTTCGAGACGTCGTACGAGGCTTCTTGGCCGGAGGACCCATGTCTCTGAACGTTGTCCTCTTCACTTGCTCCGGGAATAATGGCGGCTGCCCACTACGGCGTATTGACCAACAAGCTGGCGAAGTAAGATTGTACAATCTTTCTGGTATGACATAATGTGAGCAATGACGAGCTGCAGATGTGTATAACAGTCGAAAAACCAGAAGAAATAGTAAATTGGGAGGATATTCTTGAGGATATCCTGTATCCTGCAAAATTCTTATGTCAGTCTGTCTGCCTCACTGTATTTGGAGCAAAGGCCCTTTGTCAGGCTTTCAGCCTTTTGCCTTCTCTCCATTTTCTGTACTGGCACAGAAAGGAACAAACAAATAAATATATAAATAAATAAATAAATAAATAAATAAATAAATAAAGAAAGAAAGAAAGAAAGAAAGAAAGAAAGAAAGAAAGAAAGAAAGAAAGAAAGAAAGAAAGAAAGAAAGAAAGAAAGAAAGAAAGAAAGAAAGAAAGAAAGAAAGAAAGAAAGCTTCGCCTCCAAAGGCAGACCGCTACAGTGTATAATTGACGCGTATCACCTTGATCTTCACGGCTAGCATAGCTTCCTTTCTCTATGCATGCCACAACCATACCGTATAAAGAAACAAATAACTGTGCATGTAAAATTAGCACTTTCAAAATATCCTAGAATGATTACTGCAAGTATTGTTAAGAGCCCACTAAGCCATTATCAATACTTTTGTCAATAAGCGGAGGGCCCATGCTATATGTGCTATGCGTCCATACGGCAACTCGCGAACTTACGCAGGTGCTCTTTTGTTGGTGGTGTACATGGAATCACAACGCGCAATTGCACTTTGATGCAATACCGACTACATACTCTTGAGTCACTCAGCATGGTCATGAATTAGAACCATCAGACAATATTATTGAGACAATCTCATGTCTCGCAAAAAAATGAGCCCATAAATTTTCCCTTTTTAGCGTAGTCGTGGATTTTTCTGGCCGCGTAAGCTGTTTCAGAGCACAACCACCCTTCCCCCGCGTGTACCTCGACATCTTGACTACCCGCTTAAGGGGCCAGTGTTCAATAAGATATTGCCACCTACTTCTAGCAGTGGGTTGTATGCCAAGGCGGATGCACACACCACAAAAAGAAAGAAGTGCGCGTGTGCCCACGCTCTGGCAAACAAGCCCAACCGACGCGCTTGGTTAGAGCGCTGTTGCTCAGACGTCAATAAACTTTGTCAACACCCCTGGAGCGACGTGACAATATATAATGTTAATATTCCGGGTAATCAGAACAGTCATCAGCGGATGACCCCCAGCATCCTGGTTAAAAAGTTCAACACCATGTCCTGAGATGTGAAAGGAACAGAGTACTTATCTCAAGCGCAGTAAAGGAACCCTTCTTACTTACCAAGAAGCTCAACCTAATTTACTTTCATTTCATTTCATTTCCCTCATGACACCTTAATGCATCGATTCGCGTATTCCTGTGGCATAAAATTATCGTATACGCCCGCTTCAAATCTCCGCCCGCTTCAAATCTTCCATCGAGCCGAAAAGTTCCGCTGTAAATCCGCACAACGTGAACTTTCTTTCTCCTGCGGGAGCACTATAAAGTTGTAGCACCGTGCAGAGTCCAAGTCGGCTACGCAAAAAGGAACGCTCCATTTTTTTGTTAAACTCATTTTTCTCGCATTTCAATGTGCCATATCCTCTCCAGTGTATGAGAATTTGTTGCTTCATAAAATTGCTTTTTTTCTTATATTCTTGTTTATGAGAACAGCAGAACTTGCAACTTTTACATCTCAACTGCGGGAAAAAATGAAAAAAGCTAAATAAATAATTTTTTTTCGCATTGTCTCGTTTTGCCACACGCACCGTCTCTCTTTACCGCGCAAGTTGGCGCAAAATAAGGTATCCGGAGCCTTTTTTTACTATTTATCTTTGAAGTAATGTTTTTAACTGTGGCAACCTGGCAATATTTATGTAGCACATACTGTGTACCCAAAGGAAGCTTTCTGCTTTGAGGTTTAATTGTAAAAGCCAAATAAAAATAAACATGCACCGTTTTAAAATTTTTGTCGCATTTTATACCTCACCCTGCCCGAATTCATAGCAAGAGCCTCCTTCTCGTAGACTTCGCGCCTTCAGGTGGTATACGACGGATTATTAGTCAGCTGCCAGCTAGTAATGGTATCACGTGCTGCGTGACGCCAACAGACAAATAGAGAGCGTCGCCGTGATGGCTACTGGTGGCGCTGACTGACACTTCTACGCTCAAATGCACATATACAACCCATTAAGCGGACGGAGGGACCACTGCCGCCGTAGCTCAGTTGGTAGTGCATCGGACGCGTTACTTGAAAGTCGCATGTTCGGTTCATGCCGGCGGCAAGTTATCTTTTTGGTACTCTTCTTTCTTCGCAATCATTTATTTATTTATTTATTTATTTATTTAATTATTTATTTATTTATTTATTTATCTATTCACACATACTGCTAACCCTCTTTTGAGGATTGTTAGAGGAAGGGCACAGTGAATAATTCTAAGCACAAACATAAAACAGTGGCCAACCAACAAGCAAAATTATAGTTGACACAATACCCGTCTAAAAATAGCAAAAAAAAATAATGCACATCATTTGTTTGCACAGCTTCCTCTGGCAAACTATTCCACAAGCTAACGGCATCGGTAAAAAAAGAAAAAAGAAACAAATATGTGCGAGTTCGTATTGGTTGCAGAGTGAGTTGATGAGCTGTTCGCAGAGGCCACTGTCAAACTGTTTAATATATTGTTACGGTGCATCATCGACAGGAGCAAGCGTGGCACTTTGCGAAGATAAAGAAGACGCCTGTGAGTTAGGCGCATGCGCGAGAGGCAACTCAGCCATCTTGTTCGGCTGCCGATTATCGGTGGACGCTATCTTATAAGCCTAGATCTCGCCCCGCCACAATATATATCCTTGATAATATTTTACTTTTTCCATGAAATGTCTTTAAAAATATAGTTTCAAACGACACTTCTGTCTTCTTACTTCCAAGAGTTCTAACTCGCACTTCTTCAACATGTTCGTTACCGAGTCTGTTCGCCGGTACATTGAACAAATAAAGGGTGTACAGAAATTATCTGAATACGCTACAATTTTTTTCTTGAGAACCTTCTGATGCGGGCTCCAAAGAGCGCTAGCATATTCTAAAATAAGACGTATATAGGTTTAATATCCCTTAGTTTAACCCCTCTCGTCGCTTTCGGTATTTTTTTTTCCTCAAGAAACGTAATTTTTGTATGCCTTTATGTATAATTATATAATTTATTTTTATAATTTCTACACAAAACGTCCCCTATACTTCTCTTGGCATCGTTATCTGTTAGTTTTCATTAAGGAATGCATTAATGAGGCTCACCCTACAACATGACATTCTTATCGCCTTTTTTTTTACGAAGCCGTTTCAATCAGTGACGTGACTCCGTGATGGAACACTTGCTCGTTACGCAGATGCCCTTGGTTTGATTCATCGTTCTTTTTTATTATCTATTTACTTTGCATCTATATCGGAAATTCACTCACGGACAAAGCCGATTTTTTCGCTCGCAACTAACGACGCCGAGATCGACCACGTAATTTCTGGGAAACGAGGTCGTTAAAGCTATCGCATTAACACACGCTTTGCTCAGCTGATCAGGGGCACAATGAGCCAGCAGTGATACAGCAATCTAAAAGAACTAATGTTTCTTTTGTTGTTCTGTTGCCCGCAATACAAGCAATCATGAAAATATTTCTCTTTCTTTCCACTTCTTGTTAGCCTGCCTACAGGCTACTTCCGTCACCATAACGGTATCCTTGTGCGAGGCATAGCTTCACCAATGTGAGAAGGCGTGATGATGCACTTGTCCCATTTTTTTTTCTTTTCGTGCCATTGATTATCAATTAAGGTGAAACGCATAGATGCCCCTTCAGACGCGATAAACGACCGTATACATCACCCCACCGCGGTGGTCTAGTGGCTAAGGTACTCGGCTGCTGACGCGCAGGTCGCGGGATCAAATACCGGCTGCGTGGCTGCATTTTTTATTGAGGCAAAAATGCTGTTGACCCGTGTACTCAGATTTGGGTGCACGTTAAAAAACCCCAGGTGGTCGAAATCTCCGAAGCTCTCCACTACGGCGTCTCTCATAATTATATCGTGGTTTTGGTACGTTAAACTCGACATATCAATCAATCAACCGTCTTCATCGGTGGCGTCGTTGTGAGAGAGCGCGAGGCAAGCATCATCGCGCGATGACATTTCACATCGGCAAAATTTGTGTCATCATGACGTCGCTATAATGTCACGTTAAGTTACGTCATATTATGACGTCACCACAAGACATAGTTCCTTTTGCAAATGTGTACCGATATCGGAGGCAGTGCAGGAATGTTTCGGAGGGGCAAGATAAAAACAAATAGGGATGGCTTTCATCGTCAGATCGTCTTGACGGATTGCGTAGGAGACGCTGTGGGTCTTACACAAATGCCTGAGGTGTGATATTCGGTGGGCAATCAAGTTCACCTGTACGAATTGCCGCAGCATTACTCTTGTATAGTCACAACTTTTGCACCAGTTGTGGAAGAACTGCTTTTGTCAGCTGATCGTTGACCTATGCACGCGTACGCATGATATTGCAATTACCCGCAGTTCTTTACCAATGGAGACTCATAGTGTGATCGTCCGAGCAGTTTTACACTCCGGTAAGTCCAACATTGTTCTGTGCGATGACCAACGTGCGACTATATATGTATACAACATGCTGACGTTCTTGAATGTCGTGACAGTGTCATTGTTGTTCTCTGGACTGGTAATTTGGCTTACTTAGAATGAACACTCAGCTCGAACAGCTTTTTCTTAATGCAAGGAATTAAAGATGTATTTCCCCAACATGTAAGCATGTATGCGGTATATTCATGTATAACGATGTAAATAAATGATATTTTGTTTAAGTGCTTTGCTACTTATGCAAGTATGTGTATCATCGAATGTTCAACATCATCTAATCATGCGTCTGAGTGTCGAATTTCTTTTGTACTAAAATGTTTATGCTTTCACGCTGTCATGTACAACACCTCCAGGGCCCAGTCAAGCTGTTTACGTCAGTTTTTAGCCTCGGGGAACGTTTCTAGTTTGTACTAGAAGAAATAATAAAGCTGAAAGTTGAAATGCTTTCAAAAGTATAGGCCCATTAAGCGAAGCCGATGTCTCGAATACTTATTCTTCGATAACGCGAAAGGAATAGTAGCTTACTGCAACATATCGTTATCTTTTTTTTATAAACATTAAAGACCACCAGGCCTGCGCGAATTACGCAGCACAGTCGCAGCTAAAGCTGGAAGAGCGGCCTTTAGAGCGTTTTTTTTTTTTAACACTCTTTGGATAACTGCTACAAGCACACTTGCCTGGCACTCACTACGCCATAAATAATCCTATTTTTTCTGTAGTAGGCCAGCATTCACTATGCTATTCTTCGTCATTCTTCAAAGAAGCGTGGTATCCACTACACACTTGCTAGGAATATTGTGCATTTTTTTTTATGCAGTGGCTGACGACGATGAAGAATTATGCCTGAAGCGGGTATGCGCCACAGACAATCCTTTTAAACATTTAAATAATAATATTCAGTAATTATTAGTTGTGTTACCTATCCCTAGCATATACGAGTAGTAATTCGAAGAAACACACACACACACACACACAAATTCATTTAACACTCGCCCAATCGCCTGCACTGCGTAAGAGCCGTGATAAGAAGAGAAAAAAAAATTACGGCATATTCACGGGGTGAATGATGATGAATGGGCGAAGCTCCGGAGGGATTCATCGGTAAACTGTGAATCTTCCGTGTAATTCGCCCAGTCGATCATCATGTAAAGACGTGAGAAACGCTGTGTGTGTATATACACAAATCAACTTTTATTTGTTCTTAGACGATGGATGGCTTGCGATGTCCCTTCATTATGACGGCTTTATGGTCTGTGAAATGAAGGGAGAGCGGTTCCTGTATAAGATCTCGCGTCTTTCATCAACTACAAGTACCGCTTTCTAGTTTATAACATTTTGCATCTTTTCATCGTCAGCTACAAGTACCACCATCTAGTAAACACTACAAGAACTAAACGAGAGGTGGCTACATACAGGAAACGGTACCGCCATCTAGTGAACACTGCAAGAACTAAACTAGAGGTGGCTACATACAGGGTACAGTACCGCCATCTAGTGAACACTGCAAGAACTAAACTAGATTGATTGATTGATTGATTTGTGGGGTTTAACGTCCCAAAACCACTATATGATTATGAGAGACGCCGTAGTGGAGGGCTCCGGAAATTTAGACCACCTGGGGTTCTTTAACGTGCACCCAAATCTGAGCACACGGGCCTACAACATTTCCGCCTCCATCGGAAATGCAGCCGCCGCAGCCGGGCTTCGAACCCGCGCCCTGCGGGTCAGCAGCCGAGTACCTTAGCCACTAGACCACCGCGGCGGGGCAAGAACTAAACTAGAGGTGGCTACATACAGGCTACAGGGGACGCACAGCCCACGCCCTAAGGAGCTTCGCCCCTAAAAGAAGAAGGAAGAAAACAAGAAGAAGAAGTTTTAGAATGGGAAATCGTTTACGGTGCCATGGACTTCCCTCTTATTCGGTGACAGAATTTTTAAAGGAAAGGGAATTTTACTGCGTTAAAGATGGCTTCTCTTCCTGCAAGCACAAGCAGACCCGAGGCGTGCCACAGGGATCAGTACTTTCACCAGCATTATTGAACATCTTGATGTGTACTATTCCTATTTGATCAGGGGCGCAGACTTATGTTTATGCGGACAACATTGCCTTTTTCGGTATGGCTGCTGACATACATTGCTTTTACGAAACTTTACAGTCGTACTTGAGTGAACTCGAGAAGTGGCTAGATTAACTGCAGTGAAGTCTTAATACCAATAAGTGTGCTATTCTGGTTTTTCGGGTTAACGATCTGGTGAGAATATATGTGGCTTACAAGCTGCAGGATATCCCGCAAGTGGAATCATTAAAATACCTCAGAGTTATATATAACGGACAACTAAACTGGCAAGCTAATACTAAATATATCCCAACAAAAGAAGCATGGGCAGTGGGTGTATTGCGCAAACTAAGCAGCCGCAGATCGGGTATGAGAAGAAAAGCACTTTTAATGGTCTACAAAATGTATGTAGCACCGGTATTGGAATTCGGCTGTGTTCTTTTTTCGGGTGCGCCACCATACCAGCTTCGGCTACTAGTCTTATTAGAGTGAGAGGCTTTTCGGCTGTGCTTAGGCCTTCCAAATTATGTGGCGAATGCAGTATTATACCTGGAAGCGAGAACACCACCCCTGTTAAACCGATTTAACCTACTTACGTTGCAGATTTTCTTACGGTTGTACGAAACACTGTCTAATCATACTCAAATAATTTACATCTAATATCCCGATATATTTTTCTCCGGGCACTGGCCTAGATTCAGCAAGCCACAAATCATATTTGCACACATATTACTCGATTCCCTGAATGTACAAATTCATGATGTGCATCCTTTGACCACGGAACCTAAATTCACAGATATTGTCTACCACGATATTTTCCCGAAGCACACGAAAGTATTACCCCACAAAATTTTAAATGGACTATTACAAGAGCATCTAAATAATCTGCCAAAAAATGTAGTTATTGCAACAGATGCATCGCAAACTGAGGAAAAATCTGGCATAGCAATATTCTGCCCTCAACTTGACTGGTCTTTTTCCTTATGACTGCCGAATTTTATCCTAGTTTTTATGGATGAATTTAAGGCCATAACATTAGCTCTTCATAAGTTACCCAGTTTAAATACAGTAGTAGCAATTATCACTGACTAATTATTTGTAAGTTCTTCTCTCTCTGCCTCTGGTAAAACGTTTCTTCTAGATCTTCTCAGAATACTAGTTCCCGCGCACCTACAATGTCTCCTCCTAATTTGGGTACGAGGACACATGTGTTTGTTTTTAAACGGAAGCGTCGATTCTTTAGCAAAGGCGGCGCTTTTGATGCCAATCATTCCGGTTTTGCCACTGACAACATACATTACGATTCCGCACCTTAACTCTCAAAAAATGCTTAGCAGACCCCGTAGTGACAGCTTCTCCAGCATATAAGCACCTATTATTTCCCTGGAACAGTGAGTTATCGCGGTCGAGTGGCCATAACCAAACTTCACTGCCGGGTTAACTCCCTCAACTTTTACCTGCATAGAGCAAGTCAAGCGCTGTCTCCTCTGTGTATGTTCTGTAATGAAGAGGAAACAATTAGTCAATATTTTCTATCCTGTCGCCGGTATACGCCATTTAGAAGAAGATTCATAGCACCACCTCTTCGAAACTTGGGTCTGGAAATATACTAATCCGTTGTTCTGTCATTCGGCGCCTCTACTCTGAGCTACAGTCACAGGAATGTTTACTACGCCATAGAGGAATTTATCAGACTAAAATAATATAGAGCTAAATTATGCATTCTTTTAAACATTTAAATACTATTATTCAGTAATTATGTGTTGTGTAACCTATTCCTAGCGCATACGAGCAGTATTGTGAAGAAACAAAAAAAATCACCTAACACTCGGTCAATTGGGTAAGAGCCATGAGATGATGATGACCATGATGATGATGATGATGAGAAAAAGAAGAAGAAAAAAAAGAAGAATAAAAAAGAAGAAGCAAAAGGAAAGGAAAAAGGAAAAGGAAAAAGAAGAAAAAGGAAAAAGAAAAAGAAGGAGGAAAAGAAGAAGAAGAAAAAGAAGGAGGAAAAGAAGAAGAAGAAAAAGAAGGAGAAGAAGAAGAAGAAGAAGAGGAAGAAGAAGAAGAAGAAGAAGAAGAAGAAGAAGAAGAAGAAGAAGAAGAAGAAGAAGAAGAAGAAGAAGAAGAAGAAGAAGAAGAAGAAGAAGAAGAAGAAGAAGAAGAAGAAGAAGAAGAAGAAGAAGAAGAAGAAGAAGAAGAAGAAGAAGAAGAAGAAGAAGAAGAAGAAGAAGAAGAAAAAGAAAAAGAAGAAGAAAAAGAAAAAGGAAAAGAAAAAGGAAAAGAAAAAGAAAAAGAAAAAGAAAAAGAAAAAGAAAAAGAAGAAGAAGAAGAAGAAGAAGAAGAAGAAGAAGAAGAAGAAGAAGAAGAAGAAGAAGAAGAAGAAGAAGAAGAAGAAGAAGAAGAAGAAGAAGAAGAAGAAGAAGAAGAAGAACTTGAAACAAGTGAACATTTCCTTTTATTCTGTCGTCGTTACTCTTATCAGAGAAAAAGATCTTTAGTAGCCCCATTACAAAAGCTAGGAATACAATTAAATCTACCAGTACTTTTATCACTTGGCAGCACTTCATTTGGTTACTGCCACAGGGATATATGCTCTACTGTGTTTGATTACATCAATGCAACTGAAAGGTTACCATGCTAGTGAACCCTAACCTTTTCAGATCTTTAGTTTATCATTCGTAGCGATGTCTGTCAAAAACAAGAAATAGTTTGACCGCTTACTCAGCAAACATTTTTGTCTATCGGTAGTATTATCTTTAAACTAATTTTAGGGGCAAAGCTCCTTAAAGTGGCACCCGTTCGTCCCTCGTAGTCGTAGTCATAGTGTGTAACAAGTGTTACATCTTGACCTGCAAGGTGGTTCCAGTGCCGGTGGGAGATTTCTCCTGTGCTTTGTTGAACAATAAAAAGTTCGCAGCGTGCACGTTAACTAAAAGCGAAATGCTCCTGTCTCTCATTCCCCATTAGCAGCCATTGGCATGTTCCAGTAGGAAACGTTAGTAGAAGTAGAAGTGTTAAAAGCCGACTTCTGCTGTCTCTCATTCCCAGTAGCGGCCATTGTTTACCTCCAAGGTAGTGCCTGGTGAGATTTCTCCTGTGCCTGATTAAACAACAAACCTTTTTGTTCAAAACGCCGTTGATTGATGAAATAAACCAACGAAAGACGCCAGATGTTTTCTAAAAGCAAAATGAAAAGACGCCAGATGTTTTCTAAAAGCAAAATGAAAAGACGCCAGCTACTTAACGAAAAATGCCAGGTGTTTTTAACGGGCAAATTAACGGAAGAAAATTTCACGGTATTACTTCCAGGAGCTTCGCCCAATCTCATCATTCACCTCGTGGATCTGCCGTAATTTTTTTTTGTTTCATATTGACTTTAATTTCATTTTAGTTTCATTTAGGTACCCTGCCACCCGGTTCTTGGCCCATCCCCCTCTGTGGGTGAGCGCCATCCATCTGCGGTCATCAGCATCAGCATCAGAAGAAGAACATTGAACGACCTACTTGGGGGTAACCTACACCGAAACACTAAACTGGAGTCCCCACATAGAAAACATAGCCGCTAAAGGAGTACGTGCCGTAGGGATGCTGCGCAGGCTCAGTAATTATCATGCCGGTTTGCGTAGAGACGTGCTCATTATGATATATTGCATGTATATTCGACCGATACTAGAATTCGGCTGTGTTTTGTTTTCTGGCGCTCCGGCCTACAAAGTTCGACCACTGATTCTGCTAAAACGCGAATCTTTACGCTTATGCCTAGGGCTACCCAAATATGTTGCCAACAATATCCTATACGAAGAATCCCGCCTGCCTTCTCTTATCAAAAGATTTCATATTCTAACAGTACGTACATTCCTTAAAATCTATGCATCACCTCAGCGGAGGGCACAGTATGCGTTCATTAACCAGCAGACCTCATTCTTCAACCACCAATGGCCTAAACTAAGGTGTCCTCAAGTAATATTTACTCAGAAACTTTTGGAGCCCTTAAGAGTTAACCTTTGGCAAACACTTGTGCTCAACACTGTAGATGCAATTAGGATAGAATTTGACGATATATATCCCAAGAATGCAAAAATTTTACCATATCAGTATATAAACGGCATTTTGGAAGATCATTTGACCAATCTAGAAACATTCATTGTGATAGCGACTGACGCTTCGGTTTATGGAGAGAAGGCTGGTGTAGGAATCGTATCATCCTCTCTAGATTGGGCTTTCTCAATTCGATTACCCGACTTTACACCTATTTACCAAGCTGAACTACTGGCAATAGTCCTTGCATTGCGTAAAGTGCCGCAAGATCTATCAGCGGTGATTGTTATAACAGACTGTCTCTCGGTCTGTACTGCCTTAAGCTCACCAACTTTTTCGCGTACCTTAGAAACTTTCTACTCGCTCATTCCTACACATGTGCGACTCGCCCGACTAGTTTGGGTACCAGGCCATAGAGGTTTAGCTCTGAATGAGCATGCAGATGCACTAGCTGTATCTTCCCTTGATTGTCCTGTTTTACCTATTTTGCCTACTTCTGAATATATCACAGCAGCACGCTTTGAAAAACGCACAACGGCCAATAACTTTGAAAAATCCCCTTTGTTTGTATCAGACTTCACACAGCTAAAGTTCCCTTGAAAGAACAAGTGGTGTTCATCAAGGAAGGAAGAAATAGTAATTACCAGGCTGTGTTGTCGAGTCCCCTCATTGAACTTTTACCTTCACAGGTCGGGTCTGGCACACTCGCCTTTGTGCCTTTACTGTAATGAGAGGGAATCTTTGGAGCACTTCTTTTTGTCATGCCGAAAATTGAAAACTCAAAGGAAAAATCTACTAGAAGAACCCCTATGAAAGTTGGACTTAAACTTGACACTTCCGGTGATTCTTTCATTTGGCGCAGTCGCATTTGAATTCAGCCACAGGAGCGTTTTTACCGCTGTTACAAATTTCTTACGAGAATCTAAAAGAATGGAATGCTAAAAATTGGTAACTTTAGTTGATTTATGTATATTTTTTCTTCTTTTTTGTATGTTTATATGTTTTCTTTTCAAGGTAATTTTTTTTAATTTAACACCTTTTTATTATTACCTATATTACCTAATTAATCTAACCCTCTCTTTCAAGAAGTGAATTTATTTAAAAAGCAAGGCACCGTCCCATTCATGGCCTATCCCCCTAGGTGGTTTGCGCCAAGGTGTTGAGGGACCAACCAACCAACCAACCACTCGTTACGCAATGCACATTGTGTGACACCGGATTTTTCCTTTGATGCCCTAAAACGCTTAATTACTTATAATAACGCGATTCCTTTCCCGACGTCACGCCTGCCTAAGGCCAGTTTCGAAATAAGTTCCGAGCACCCTTGTGACTCAGTGGTCATTCTGCTTCTAGACGCCGGTCGATGCAGACGCAGGATGGAAAGCTCGTCCCGAGCAGCGACAGCGGCCGACGCCGGCCGCGGTACAGCGTCTCCCCTCGTTACAAAGGACTACAGGATCATTCTGCCTTTGTTGCCACCAGGTGAAGTTATGCGTCGAGTAGTATAGCTCTACACTGCGACGTACGTCAGCGGCCGACCGTATCGCATCGACGACTTCGGGAAACCTCTCAAATATTTGGACGTCATACAGCAAGTAAGTGGCATCGGGGCATATCAGATGTCGCACGTGTGGCTATTGAACATGGAGACCGAGCAAGCGAAGAAAGCGCTGACAGACGCAGATGTTCTCAAAGTTAAACGGGAGTTTTAGAACAGCGCACTGCGAGCACTTGCGGTTCGGTCACTGCCACTGCGCATGCGTCGTAACGCGAGTCTTCGTTCGTGTTCGCGTACCGCACGCAGAAAATCCGAAATAGCGTGCGGTGATCGCGGCCCGCATGTGGCCCGCAAACGCTGGTTTCGATGCTATGGTGTCACTGCGATCGTGCGTTGCGGTTTGCAGCAGGTCCAACGCTTTTCTAAAACTCATATGGCCCCCACTACGCCCGCAACGCCCGCGCGCAACGCTTGCAAACGGTATTCTAAAACTCCCTAAAGACCAGGTATGTCTCGTCATGGACCCGACGCAGCAAGATGTTAAGGTGAAACTGCACTGGCTAGCGTTTGATGTTACAAAAGACGCTATTCGACGTGCCTTCTATGATTACGGCAACGGCAAGGAGGTGACCGATGACCGATGGAGAGTCGAGAATTTTGAAGGAGTTGAATCGACAACTCGTGTAATACGCATGCAACTGCGAGACGGCGTTTCTGTAGATCAACTGAAGCATCAAATGCGTATTGGCAGCAGTATGACGCTGGTCGTAGTGTCGTATGCCAGGAAAACCTCCTTTGTGCTTGCGGTTCCGAAGCACGGGGCACATGCGACGTGATTGCAACGTTCCAAGGTGCAGCGAATGCCACTCTTTCAATCATGAGCAAGATAAGTGCAACATTCGTACGCCCGAGCTGCAGGGTGACGATCTGAGACTCAACAGACTTAACTTCTCATGGATGAAGACGAATCCGAACAAGCATCTTTGCCTGCAACACCACGAAAGCAAACGACATCGGACGACGTGCCGGTGCTGAACAAAAGTAAGAAACTATCTCCAGCCTTTGACACGAACACCAGGTGGAGGATAGGAAATCCAGCGGCCACTGACTGTACCTCGACCACTGACTGCACCTCGACCACGAGCGAACAGATGCGTCCTGCATGCGCCTGCGATGCTCGCCGTGTCGCAGCTGCAAACAACGCGCCCTGAAATGTCAGCGTCTCAGGCCAACGCCACTTCGACTCCTCTAAACTCGGCTTCACAGTATTATATGATTCTTAAAAGAGAGAAAAGAAGATAAAAGTGAGCCCCGTAACTGTCTGCATCATAGTGCGACACCTCAACAGTAGCTCATGAGGGATGGGGGTAAGGAGGGATGAAAAGGATAGGGAGGACTAAAAGGTAGAGAGAGAGAAAGAGAGAGGGGCAGGGGCAGCCACGTACGGAAGTAAGGGGAAGATAGTAAAGATGGACACGGTCGCAAGTGTCCGAGGACGGGGCCCTACTCAGCGAGGGCTCTTGTCGGAGTCAGGAGATGACGTAGGGCAAGCCAGTCGGCCAGAGCTGCACTGTCGTCGGAGATCGCGTGGGCACAACCAGTCGGCACGAAATCCAGCGAGCGAGTCACACAGTATTCTTTAGCGAACGAAACACACGAAAACGAAGGTTGGCTCGGTGACCTGGATAGCCCAAGGATGAAATTACAATTGGCGTCTACAAAAGGCCGTCGCGACTCGGATGACGGCGCTCAAGTAGACGAAAGACTCGCTCGCTGGATATCGTGCCTACCGGTTGTGCCCCCGCGATCTCCGACGACAGCGCCGCTCTGGCCGACCAGCTGGCCCTACGCCATCTCCTGACTCCGACAAGAGCCCTCGCTGAGTGGTGCACCGTCCTCAGACTCTTGTGACTGGGTCCATCTTTCCTATCTTCTCCTCACTACCGTATGTGGATGTCCCTGCCCCTCTCTCTATCTCTATACCTTTTAATCCTCCCTATCCTTTCAATCCCTCCTTACCCCCATCCCTCGTGAGCTACTGTTGAGGTGTCCTACCCTGAGAGACAGTTACGGGGCTCACTATTATCTTCTTTTCATTCATTTAAGAATCACTCCGCCCAAGTAGACGAAACACAAGTGAAGTCGGAAGTGCAGTGGAAGGTGGTCGGTGGAGATAAGAAACGAAACGCTGCCCGACAACGGTCGTCGTCACTCAAACGAAACGATGGCCACGCAAACTAAAGGTGATCACGGATGCACCCTGGACGATGAGAGCCCTATAAGTGAAAGTGAAAGGCTCTCAGCCTGGACCCGCTCACCGATCTCGTCGCTGAGCGGGTTCGTGAATGCAGCGACATTCAACGTACGAGGACTGGCTTCCAGAAAGAAACGGACCCAGCTATACAGACTAGCCATGGGTCAAGACCTGGGCATTATTGCAGTCCAGGAAATCGAAGTTTCACAGGACAGCGCCAGCGTCAGTCATGCAGTTGGGAGGTGGGCAAGGTGTGTGATCTTTGTGCCGGATAGTTTAGGTGCCACTATTCAATATGTCACGTCTGATTCGTCTGGAAGGTTTGTTGTTTGTGATTTGGCCTTCTTTTGTCTCAATTGGCGAGTGATTTGTTTATACGCACCTGTTAAAGTTGATGAACGGTGTGCAATAATCGAAGAAATTTGTGCTTATTGTGAACGCGATCGCATAATTATGAGAGATTGTAATTGTGTGATCAGTGCTGATGATAAAACAAGTACTTCTAATTTTAATGACTCACACACAGTTGCGTTAAGGAATCTAATGATTGATTTAGACCTTCAGGATGTTGCAGATTACATTGTTAAAGGACCAACACTGTATACGCATTTTCAAGGCTCCAGTCATGCACGCCTGGATAGGGCCTACGTCTCACTGGAATTAGTTGCGATTATCAGTGAGTACAATATCTTCCCTATTTCATTTAGTGATCACTGCTTAGTATAATTTGTAATAGGTAAAAAAACAGACGTAGACCAGTTTTTAATTGAGACATGTGTAAGCTTATTTTAATCTTTTGGAAGTTGAGATATTTATGGACAGTGTTCGAGAGGCATTGGTAAACATAGACAGTGGTGACCAAAAATGTGGAGTGAAATGAGAACAATTTAAACAGGTTATAAAATTTAAAGCTATAGAGCGCTCAAGTGTAACAAAACACGCCAAGAGTGAAGAAGAAAGAACCCTACGCTTAAATTTGAATGAACTGCTAGCAGAGCAAAGGAAAATGCCAGGCTTATTCATAAATGATATAAGCTCAGTAAAGTGGAAATTGGAACAAATTGATGAGGAGAAGTATCGTGGCGCGCAAATAAGGGCAAGGGCAGAGAATGCTTTAAGAGGATGATAGAGGATGCTTTCAATGAGTACTACAGCACACTATTTGATAAAAGCGAAGTAAAAATAGATGGATTCAAGAATAACTTTTTAAAATTAATGACAAATGTTGAAGGCTGCAGGAAAGACAGCTTAGAATGTCCTATTTCTGAACTGGAAGTGGCAAAAGCAATCATTGCCCTCCATTTGGGAAAGTCCCCAGGACCTAATGGATTAACGGCCGCATTTTATAAGGAGTTCAAACACGAACTAGCACCGATCTTAGCAGCGGTTTTAACGAAGCTTTAGATATAAAGGTTTTGCCACCTTCTGCTATCTCATACTATATTAATTCCAAAAGCTGAAGATGCAGTTAAATTACGTGAAGTCGTACAGGCCAATCAGTGTATCAAATATCGACTACAAGATTTTGATGAAATTGTTAACAAGGAGACTGCAGACAGTTAATAATAACATTGCAGGCGATCACCAGACATGTGGAATTAAAGTGCGCACTATATGTTCACAAACATTCACAAGGCACGAAGTGAATTGGAGTGCTGCGATGCCACAAACGATCACATCGCGATGATCCAGATAGATTTAGATAAAACATTTGACCGAGTACCTCACAAAATTCTTTTTATTTTGTTATACTATGTCAACGTTGGTAAAGCGATTCGGGATACAGTTCGAATGGCATATACTGGATGTGAAACTTGGCTAATCATCAACAAAGTTCATGGGAAATGAATTCTGTACGACAAGGCTGTCCTTTGTCTTCCCTCCTATTTTCAATTTATATAGAGTCATTTTGCCAAAAAGTCATGAAAAGTAGTAACATAGAAGGGTACAAACTACAAGAAGCTGAAGTACGGGTACTGGCATAGGCAGACGATATAGCTGTGTTTTGTAAAAATTATGAAAGTATCAGTGAAACCATAAAAATTGTGAAGCTGTATTGCAATGCAAGTACCAGTTTGGTAAACTGGAGCAAGTGCCTGGGTTACTGGCATGGCGAATGGCCTGTGACTCCAGAATTTGTGACTGGCATTTCATAGACTACTACTATGGTACGATAACTAGGTGTGCCATTAGAATATTATTGTGCCAGTTAAACGCACTGGCGGCGTCAGGCCATGGTGCTACGAGAAAACGCTGAACAACTTAGAGGCTTTCCAGCTATCAATATTCGCCAGAGCGACTTTTTGTAACATATTTTAAGTCAGTAAGCTCCGGTATGTCCTTCAAGTATTGCATTGTTCACGAGTGAATGTACAAAAGCTTCACCGAATATCTGCTGTGCTCTTGCATGGTTCTTCTTGGGAGCGCACAAATAGAACTAACTTATTCAGACAGGTTCGCCCTTGTGGGCTTGGTCTGTGACACTAGTAACCTTCGTCAGTTAATTAATTGGTTCATGTTTTTTTTCTCGAAATTATCGAGACCCATTTATACGTACTGTTACACAGCTAGGGCTTGGAAGACGGTTGCCTGAATTTGTGGTAGCACTGGTCAAATGAAAGCAAGCTTTAGAGGTTACATAAAAGAAGTTGTTGATTCATGTCTCCTTCTTGAAACACGTTTTTCATTGGAATATCTCAGTACAGTTTAGTAAAAATCTAGTAAAAACAGTACTTCATGTTCCCCTATATAGAATAATATACCGTGTAGACCCAGGCCAGAATGTTTTCAGCCATGTTAAAAAAAATGGAGGTATCACCTGGAGCGAAATCCGTTTTCTTTAAATTGCACACTGGGACCTTGCCCGTAAAAACATGGATGCAAGAAAAAGGCTTATTTGTTCCTTGGGGTGATGCTTGTTTTCTCTGCAAAACCCCGGAAACGATCGAACATGTTTTCCTTGACTGCTGGGATGCAGTCTTTTTCTGGCATGTGTGCACGAAGGACTTTGAAAAAGGATCTGCCTCTCGATGTCTATGGCATCAAATTTCTGCAAGTATGAAATGAAAAAGGAATACCTTTCGGCCTAGTTGTGTTACTGGGCCTGCACGGTATATGGCGATTCAGAATGGCGGTGCGCCAGGCTGATGTTAATGCACGTCCGGTTCGGCAATACGTCCTTAATTCTGTCTGTTCATCCGTGGAATCACAAAAGGTTCCACAAGATGTGCCGGAATGGCTTCATCAAGTAAAAAGCCTTCTACAAATGAAGGAATTTTAAAAAGCCTGTTAACTTTGACACTTTTTAGCCCTTTTCTTTTATTCGTGTTTGTCCTTTGTTTGATGTACGTTGTTTGTGAATGTTGTATGTACACGCGCGATTAAGAAAAAAACTGGCGTGGCTCTGTGGTAGAATACTTGGCTAGCACGCAGCGGATCCGGGTTCGAATTCTATTGCGTACTCTTTTATTACTTTATTTTTCTTGCGATAATAGTTACGGACACCGGCGGCGGACAGCTATGGTGCCGCACGGGGCCTGTGCTCTGATCTCATAACAGCTTCCGCTGTAAAATCCGCTAGTTTATATTGCTATTTTAAGGAAAACAATCGTATTCTGGCGAGTAATTATGTTGTTTACATAACTACAGTGCCATTCAACAATTATATTTTTTATTTCTTTATTCACTACGTGCGCAACCGATCTCAGCCAAAACAACATAAGGGTTATCTCCATTTAGAACTTGTCTTACTATTATTTTATCCTTTTACGGCATGAGGGAGAGTTATGAACAAGTGAGTAAGAAAAATTATGCGGAAGGGGTTGTATGGCAAATGACACTGGGTGTGAAGTAGCTGTATGCAGGCCTAATACCATGTGTTCTAAAGCGGTGCACAAGATTTAGTGTATCAGTAATAAAACGCGCGATATGCGTAGCGCACAAGAAAGTTATTACGAGAGAACTTCACCAAATGAAAGATGTCATATAGATAAAATATAGAACTTGTATACAAAGAACCTATATAAAATACGAAGCTATAGGCACCGTTATAGCTTCACGTCACCAGAATTCTCGTGCTCGAGATCATGAAAGCGCGTTAATTAGTGATGTCATAATGTCGCTACAGCACTCTCTAGTGTAGTAAGACAGTAATTTTGGGGTATTTATTGAGGGATGTTGGGGAATCGAGATGAGGATTAATAGGTTTTGAGTAAGTTTTCCCCGAGAGGGTGGGCGTGCGAGCCTGTGTGGGTGATATTGAGAGAAAACAGAGAGCGAGAGTACAATGAGAGAACTGATGCGTGCTTGCATGCTTCGAGTAGTCACGGACAGTATATATAATTGACCATCTACAGAACGTAACGCCTACCAGTCGTTTTGTTCTCCTCCCCTTCCCCATCTTAATTTTTCTATTTTCACTGCACTGAGCACGCTACTTTTCATTTAGGGTCGAAGTTCCTCATGGTCTACAGACGGACGGACGGACGGACGGACGGACGGACGGACGGACGGACGGACGGACGGACGGATGGATGGATGGATGGATGGATGGATGGATGGATGGATGGATGGACGGATGGATGGATGGATGGATGGATGGATGGATGGACAGACAGACGCGTGGGCGGACGGATGGATGGATGGACGGATGGACGCTTCGCCCCACTCATCATCATTCACTCCGTGGAAATGCTGGGATTTTTTATCCGGAAAACACATGCGGCGGTAGGCTACGTTAAAGCCGACTATCTCATCATCGTGATCTTATCAGTGAATAAACACGCACCAACAACGAAAGCTAAAAACACTAAAATAATTAGAAAAGCTTAAGGCAGCTCCGCATTAATGGTACCAGGCCAAGTGGAAGTGCGAAAAAGGCGGCCAGCCATGTTTCACTTTCTTTTTCTCTTTCTTCCAGCTTTTTTGTATATTGTCACAAAGACACACAGACGCAGGCACGAAACAGGGCGTTTACTTTCGGTACCAAAGGCCATGAGCACGAACACCAGAGCACGCGCCCACAGAACTACTTCGTTATCCTCCTCAGAGGCTGACCACTATGGTTGCCAGCCTACCTTGCGTCAATTCCCCCCCCCCCCCTTTTCAAGAGCGACCGTCCCGGTCGAACGACTAAGGTGCTGGAGATGGCCATGGAGAAATGGTCACGTCAACGAAAAAAAAAAGTAGCCCCGCACTGTTGTAGATAATGGAGTTTGAAGTTTTCATAACTCGCGGGCGTGGTACGGTTTCATCCGTACTACTGGACTACTTCTGGACGTGGACATCGTCAGCTTAAACTGACATCGAAGTTTTGGCGAACTACCCCGTAATTCATGTCACTGAGGCAGCGCACAACTTCTTAAGGGCCAAAGTAGCCTACCTTGCGTCAATATTTCTCTATCTCTTTATTTACTGTTTCTATTTTTCTTGCTTTGGCTTATTTCTATTTCTCTCTTTCTATACCTGTCCTATTTCTTTCTCTTTCAAGTTTTTTGTTCCTTTCCTTTTTTCATTTTTAATGTATAATCTATATTACTTTCTCTCTATTTCTTTGATTCTCTCTTTACCTCTCTGTCTGCCTTCCTCTTTTATTTATACGTATATTTTGTGTATTTTTTATAACTTTGCCTGTTTCTGTGTGTTTCTATCTTTTTCTGTCTTATCTTACTCCCTATGTTTTTATCTCTCTATATTCGTTTTGCCGCCCATCACAGTTGTTGCATCTCACAACGGAAAGCTTGGTGCACGCGATCTGGGAGCGAAGCACCAGATGAAGTAGAGGACAAAGAGGGAAAACAAAAGGACTGTTGAGGAACCAACGACCTAATGAATTCTACCCTTCCTTTCGAGAAGTGAATTAATTTAAAAAGCAAAGCACCGTCCCATGGCCTATCCCCCTAGTGGGTTGCTCCAAGTTGTTGAGGGACCAACCAACCAACGAACGACAAACGTGATGGGGCTCTGTTCGCGGACTGACCATCGGCTTAAAAAACTCCGCAGTCAAAGATAATCAGAAACACCAGGCCCAATTGCCCAGCTGCAAAAATATGTGAGTGAGCGCCGTAAAGTATCCAGAATGCGTTTTGCGAGAGGTTGCAACCACGAATAGAACCACTGTCGCCATCTATTGGTTGTTCCTCCATTCCGACCTGCCACAGTGTGGCTTCCAACGTTGCACCACAGAGCACCTGTACACTACCATGGCCTTTGAGATTAAAGGGGCTTCGGTGAATTCGGCACACTTTACTGGGGTGGCGCCAGGACTTTTTTGCTGGAGAAGGGGTGAGGGCACCCAATACAAGCGAGTTTCTTCAGCGGGGGCAGGTAGGATAGGCACATATCCATTCTGTTTTTACTATGCTTGCTTTTCGGAGGCTAATGGAGGGAGGGGGGGGGAGGATTTGGCTTTTCTCAAATGCCCCCCATCGGCGTCGTCCCTAACATTGAATCCATCTCGAAAGTTAACTCCTAAGTCCAGGGTGCCAGTCTAGCATTGAATAAATAAGTCGAAAGATTGTTGATTCAGATGATTTGAGTGTTCATTAATAGCAGACTAACCACGGGTGATATAAAGCACTCGATTAACTCAACTCGGGCACTGAGTGCTGCATTTTAATTTTTCCTTATTAACTTACAGAGTTCATTGACGCCGTGACTAATTGGAGTATAATACAAGTTTTTTTTTATTGCAGAATATCACTTATAGTGCAAGACAATGTCAGCACATAGGTGACGCTGGAACTGTGGGAACCGGATTCATAAGTGCGAGGCCATTCTTAATGAACCACAGACACTTTGTCCATCCGTCCATCCGCACGTGCGTACGTACGTACGTCCATCCATCCATCCATCCATCCATCCATCCATCCATCCATCCATCCATCCATCCATCCATCCATCCATCCATCCATCCATCCATCCATCCATCCATCCATCCATCTAGCAGCCTACATCTGGGCACTCTTGGCGTCGTCTCCTTGCTTTGGTATACATGCCAAGAGAGAGAGAGAACAAGAAAGAGAACGGGAAGGCCGGGAGGTTAACCAGATATCGGCATCTGGTTTGCTACCCCGCAGAAAAAGGGGCAAGAAAGAGGGTGCAGAGAGAGAAAAAAATTGCAAGTGCATTCGAGAGAAAACAAAAACGCACATAGGAAGGACGTTCTGTCTTCAACCGTTCAGATAGGACGAACGAGTATATAGGGGGAAAAAATTCAATAGGAGCATATGGGTGTACGGCGAACACGATTCACACACAAGTAATGACACGAACAAGTCGACTTGTCTGGCCGCGAACGTCGTCAAACCTTCTCCCTCAGTCCCGTTTGCCGCATAACCGCATAACATTGTCTAGCGTACAGTGATATGAGTTACATCTCATTGACAGTATATCATCCGAGGCCCAGCGGGAACAGAATGTGATAATCCGATGCCGACGTCGTAGCGTTATCCGTGAAGGTAAAACCCCGAAAGAAACGTAGTATGTAAAAAAAAATACCAACTCAAGCCGTAACCAAACCAGGCATTCTGCATGGCAGTTGGTCACTCTACTACAATGCCATCGCAGTGCTTCAAAGAGCTTTGGAAAAAGTGCTTATGCGTGCGTCACTTTGAGGCAACCCCAAGTGTGGTTACAATGTTTATCTCCACCTTTATACCACGTTATGAATATTGACTCTAAAGCTACAGTAATGCATTGTTCGAATAGGCAAACACACATACCGATTACACAATCAGCGCACCGCGGCGCTTCGTTGGGATAAAGCTGACACTGCTTTAACGTTAGTGTTGCCATTAGCTCGAACCATCAGCTACGTGCCCTTTTCTCTCTCTATCTCTCTCTCTATCTCTCTCTCATTTTTTTTTTTTGGCAAGCTTACGACATGCGCAAATCAAGAAAATTTACCCACAGACGTCAGTCCACCACGTAACGCTAGATGGATGGATAAAGTTTATTGTGTCATTCGGAACGCACTTCAGCATGTTGCGGGCCGCTCCCACGTCGGAAAACAAAGATCAAATCACAGCGAAAAATTCGGCGTACGCTGCCGCTCGATGACTGTGTCACATTGCATAGATTTCCACCATAATGCGTGGGAGATGTCTGCCAGACCTTTCCTTCATTACCATCATGTTGTACGGGTATTCTCGACAGCGGCTACAAGAGTAGCGTATAGCACGCTGGCTGGCTATTTACATCTGTAGTTGTGCTCTTTTAATGTAACGTTTCGAATAATTGTCGAGCAGTTCGAGACTCCAGAGCCTGTCATTGCGCAATTGCTGCAGGACGACTCTTGCGATAAGTTTTCCTCGAATCAGTGGCGAGCAATTTACTTCTGAAAAAAGTTTATGCTGACTTCATTATTAAAGCGACTTTCCTTTAACTGCCTTAAATCTGATCGAAAGCACCTAACAGACAGACACCGGTGTGTATCTATAAGCAGGGAAATTTCGTCCGTCCAAACTGTTAAAGATGGTGTTCCCCAAGGCAGCATATTGGGTCCCCTTTTGTTCATTATATTTATAAACGATATTGTACATGTTGACCCTTCAGCCCAATACGTAATTTACGCAGACGATACAAGCTTATTTTTTTCAGGTACTAATGTTAGTCATCTAGTAAACACGGCTAACTCAACATTACAAAAGATATACAGCTGGACCTTTGAAAATTCTTTACATATAAATTGTCCGAGTCAAAACAAAAGCTGTTCTTTTTCGTGCCAAATCTCCCCTCAATGAAACCACTGAACCCTACAATCTCATGTTAAATAGAAGCATAATCAAATTTTCTTCCACCGCAAAGTCTTTAGGTGTTGTTTTCTATGAACATATGAAATGGGATTATCACAGGGAATTTTTATACAATAAGCTTTGCAAAGTCTTGGGTGTCTTGAGAAAATGTCAGGGTTTATTGCCAGTTCCTCAAAAACTTCTGATATTTAATGCGCTCTTTACATCACATCCGAGTTACTGCAACCTAGTTTGGGGTAATGGAACAAAGCAATCTATTAGTTATCTTATTATCTTACAAAAAAAGGCGCTACGATCTGTTGCTAACCTTCCTTTTAATGCCCATACTTCACAATTATTTGCTAAATAGAAAATGATCAAATTAAACCTGCTCTACGAATATTCTTTAGCAGTCTCTTTTAGATCTGATACCATAAAAGGTCGCGGCTATATACGTAGTTTAGCTAACTTGCAATTAAATCCTTCAACGCGCCAAAACCGACACTTTGAATATTGGCATGTGCCGAGACCGCGCACAAATTATGGCTTTCAGACATTGAGTTATTGCTTGCCGAATATACTAAATAAATTAGGAATTAATTATAAAAATATTCGTATGCTCTCTAATATTTTTATTTTAAATATGCTTCATTAATTTGTGTGTAGTATTATTTTTTGTTTGATTACTTCTTTTGAAGTATAGCATGTGAGTTTTTTGGATAGTATAGTTTGTTTAAATTTTTTGTTCTGATGCAAAGCGTATGCATTGTTGGTTTAAACTGTCCTGTGTTTAATTTGATTTTGCCGTTTGTGTTGCCACAGTTGCCATGGGGATATGGGGCTTTGTCAAGCTGTTTTATACAGCTTTTTTCCTGTGTCCCAGCCACTTACGGTACAACTGTACGTGGTAAATAAACTAAACTCAGACTCAAACAGCCGCCACGGTGCTCTGTAGGTGAAGGAGCTCGACCACTGACCAGTAGGTCACGGGTTCGAATCCCGGCCACGACATCCGCATTTTCGAGGGAAACGGAAATGCTTAAAGCCCGTGTGTTAAAGAATCCCAGGCGGTCGAAATTTCCAGAGCGCTACACTACGGCGTCTCTCACATTCATATCCTGGTGTGATGGTTACAGGACGTTCGTCACTATGTTTGCTTATAGCGGACGAGAAAGGATTAACATCAACAATTGATGCGAACAAAATAAGCTTTATATTGCACACTAGAGAAGGAAGTGACACTTTCTTGTTGATGAGCTGCGCGAACCAATGGCTCTGCGCCTCCTGCGCGGGGAACACGCCCCCAAGCAGCTGCAGCAGCCCGATGAAGGCCAGCGTCGGGTGCGGCAGGTGCGGCGGAAACACCTACTTGTACAGGCACACTTTGTTCTTCTCGGTTTTGTGCACTTCCTGGTCCAGGAATGGGAACGTCGCAGTTTGGGTCCCCATCGTCCCGACATGATGCGGTCGTCGACGTGCGCGAGGGCAAAGGCGGCACGGCTGGAACGGCTGACGGCGCACGGATACGCTACCGTGTGCAGCGCCGTTGAGTCGGACGTCGCGGCCAACCCAGCAGTCAGGGTCGCAGCTACGGAGGTCCAGGATCAGGCCACGGCTCACGAGGACCACACCCGGTAGGCCTCGCCCACGAACCTGCTCGCGGCCAGTGCACCCAGCCAGGAGCTGTTCAGCAGGCCCCGTCCTTGGACCTTGTACAGGCCGACGGACTCGACCTCGAACCGACACACCGGAGCTCGACCTGGCCGACACGTACGGGTCCCACGTCCGGCTCAGGAACGCTGCCAGGAACTCGTCCTCTCGAGCGGCGCACCGCTTCCTCTACCTTCGTGGCCTCCACCCTCGAGCTCTTTTTCGCACGTTTCTCGGTACGGCTCGGCACCGCTGGCGATCCTCGATTCAGCCAGCAACTCCCCTGGCACCTGGATCTTCGGCCACCCTGGACCTCCCCGGCTCCGTGGTCCTGCGAGCACACGCCCGCGTCTCGCCCGGCAGAACGTCTCGCTCGTCCCTTGCCGATGTGCGGCACTCTGGTGACACCGGCGCTTGATGGCATGGGTGCGGCTACGGAGCAGTCAACCCGCATCGAAGACGCGATGCTCCATGCGGGGAATGGCCAGCCCGTCCAGCGAACAGCTTGCGTCGAGACGCGATGCTCGGCGCAACCGTGACCATTAGCCAGGCCACGTTCATAGCTGTGCCGAACGGCTGACCGTGGAGACGCCTCGCCGAGATCCGCGATGCCCTCGGCAAGGAAGAGAACAGCAGGCCAGGCCACGCCCCGAGATGCAGTACTCGCGCCGGCAATGCCGCCCTAGCTGGTGGTTTGACGGCGGCAGCGTGGACGGCCGCGTTCCCTGGCCGGAACCTGGATCGCCTGCGTCCGACGCTTCAGCCCGCTGTCTCCCGTCTGCCGCTGCTCCGGCTCGTCCCCAGCCACACAGCCTACTGCCACGTAATGGTCGCACGTGGCCCAATCGTGGCACGCCACCTCTATGGGCCACCACTGGTCATCAGCTGATTGGCGCACAGCTGCCTCGTAATCGCACGTGCCTTCTTCTCTTCTTCATTTCTTGTTGTCGCCTTCGTGCCACCTGCCCTCCGCTCGTCTTCTTCAGTTTTGGTTTGACGTTCCTCGGCGTCTTTAAGTCCTTTCCTTACACCTGGTTTTGGGACGTTGAACCCCAACTAATGTTATCATTTTACTACCACCAGGCACTTAGCTAATACCTCCCAGCGGATATGTGTCATTACTAAAAACAAAAATATGTAGCGCAAAGCTGGTGACCATCGCATCTTCCTCTATCACCACATCACCTTCCCTTTCCCATCCTCTTGTCACACTGCAGTATACAAGGCTATGTCATGCTTTACCCTCTCCCCTCCTTATTTTAATCCCTCCACCTCACTTTCCTTTCATCTGTGTGTCCCCTTTCCGAATGACCAGGAAGGCAGGCGCTGTGCGCCTTCCTGTGCCAGCTGGCACCTTCCTTTCTCTGTTTTAGTATTTTTTGCGTATACAAACCAAATAACTGAATGAGTAATAAACAAACTACTCCCTTTCGGAGACACTTCCTTCATTTTAAAAACACAGGGCATGCAACCACGGACACAAGAAGAAAGTCGCGGCAACACAAACGGCCGTTTGTGGTGCCTTCACTCACGATGTCGTAGTTTTGCTAAACTTAAAGCGCTCCAGTGTTAAAGCGAAACGAAAATTACAATGCACACAACTAAAAACTCTGGAAAACTAAAAAAAAATATTCCACCTGAGAAAAATTATGTCGCCCTTGTGATGCCAAGTCTGAAGGAAGAGAGAAGCTGGGCGGCCTTCTTTGTTTCTTTTTTTGCTTGCTTTCTTCTCTTTCTTGTATCTGAAGTGTTTAACACAATATATATATATATATATATATATATATATATATATATATATATATATATAGAGAGAGAGAGAGAGAGAGAGAGAGATAATTGCGTTAAACACTGCGGATATGCTTTACAAACAAAGCAACAGGTCTTATCAGGATGTTTTTTCTAACTGTATGTTTCCATTATTTTTGTTGTTGTTTTTTCACATTTAGTTGTCTTACAGTACGTCTCTTTTTTTGCTTGTTTTCCCTTTGTATTTTATCTCTACTTTTTATATATTGTTCTTGTTCACCTTCCTTTGTGGCTCATATCTAGTTTTCTATCTCTTTTTCTATTTCTTTCTCTGTCTGCGTTTTTCTGCCCGATTTTCTTTTTTATCACCTTATACCCATTATTTCTCTAGTTTTCTTCTTTGTGTCGCTTTCCTTCTGTTTCATATTGTTGGTGTCACTCTCTCTCTCTCTCTATTTATCTGTTTATTTATCTTTTTTATTTTTCAACCTCTCTTTCACATGTTCCTACACGTGCTCCCCTTAACCAACGGGTAGCGATAGCGTAATGTATATAGTTACTGTATAGGACCGTATACAGTTACTCTAGGAAGCGAGCGCACTGAGCGCTTCCTCTCGCAAACGGACTGAACAAGCCGTCTGGCGTTGAATGGTTTTGCAAGTAGATGGCGCTTAGAACTGAAACCTGAAAATTGTGATTCAAAAGTGTGTGTGTTTTTTTTTTTTTTCAGAGAGGCGGCGGGGGGATGCACCACTTTGATTTCGGGAGAGACACCCCATGCCATGGCAAAAAAAAAAAAAATAGCGGGTGATAGGCACGTGCTCGGTGTGGCACCCCCGGGCTACGCCCCTGAGCCAGAGTGTTACATTCGTGTGCAAATGTGCAAGTAAGGCTTGCTGCCCCAACGCTGTATATATCAGTATATAGAAACATTATGTTCTCGTATATATATATATATATATATATATATATATATATATATATATATATATATATATATATATACGAGAACATAATGTTTCTATATACTGATATATATATATATATATATATATATATATATATATATATATATATATATATATATATATATGAGATCTTACAGAAAATAATGCCAAGGAATGTATAGGGGAAGTTATTATAACCAATGTAATGTAAATAAGAACAAAGAAAAGTGGGTGGCCCTGTCGCGGTGGTCTAGTGGCTAAGGTACTCGGCTGCTGACCCGCAGGTCGCGGGTTCGAATCCCGCCTGCGGCGGCTGCATTTACGATGGAGGCGGAAATGTTGTAGGCCCGTGTACTCAGATTTGGGTGCACGTTAAAGAACCCCAGGTGGTCAAAATTTCCGGAGCCCTCCACTACAGCGTCTCTCATAATCATATGATGGTTTTGGGACGTTAAACCCCACAAATCTAATCTAAAGAAAGTGGGTGAAAGAATGACCTGCCTTGAGCAGGAATCGAACCTACGTCCTTCGAATAACGCTTTAGAGGCTCTAACCACTGAGCCATCACGGCAGCCATACCGCCATCCACTTTTTTGGATTTATATGTGGATTTAAACGTGGGAGTGTCAGTCAGCGCCATCTGTAGCCAAGCAGCCAGTGTGGAACACCCTTTTATGAGCCTGTGCATGGCGTCACGTAGCACGTGAACTTATTACGAGCGGGCAGCTGACCAATATTCCCTCGTATACAACCTAACGGCACCAAGTCTGCCAGTCCGAGACCCTCGTTAATGAATAAGGGAATGAAGTGTATACCTAAGAGATCGTTTTTCCGTATTCTGACACAATATTGATGAGATCTAGTAGACAATAATGCTAAGTAATATATAGGGGAAGTTATTAGAACCAATGCGATATAAATAAGAAGAAAGAAAAGTGGGTGGGGGGGGGGATGGAGTTATTCCTTGGCGTTATATTGGTCAGCCACGCACTTTTTTTTCTTTTTACTTACATTACATTGGTTCTAATAACTTCCCCTATACATTCCTTGGCATTGTTGTCTGTTAAATCTCAATAATATTGTGTCAAAACATGGAAAATATGAGGAAGATAAAAGAAGCGGAAACTTCCTTCTATAGTTAAACTTAGAACCAAACTTAAGGTGCAAGATTATGACGTTACCCTGAACAGACTGTGGGGGACCCCACGGGCATTAATAGAGACACCGGCTTTATGTTATTCATGCAACCTGAAGAAGTCAGGCATATGCTGTCGTTGGAAGTTCTAGCGTTGGATACAAAGAACTGTCATCAGGAGTAACGACATCCGAGAAGCCTATCATATAGCTTAATCGCTATACACCCGCACCCCTCAACATACTATTTTTTTTTTCTTATAACGCAGATACGGTGCACACGTAAAATGGGGGAAGAAGGGTGGGCTCACCGAATAGCAGGCCCCGATTATGGCGATGACCGGACATTAGCGATGAAGAGATGCCTTTATTGGGCGCATCAGCTTTTCTTATCCACATACGGGTCTCCTCCATCCGTAAGCGAAGCCTGGCGACCACGAGCCAAAAGTAAGGAAGGGGGAGACCTAGCTGCGGGACCAGCTCCGGGCACTTTTTATTTTGGTCAGATTTATGTCTTCCGAAAGCCATAGTCCCCAAGAATCGGCAGCACGCGGGCTGTGCTTGGCGGCACCTATGTCCGTTTACGATCGCGACGAGCAAGACAAGAAGAGAGGGAGAGAAGGTGGGAGTAATGTCCATTGTGTCCAGAAGACGGGGCATAAAACACGCCGAAAACGGGGTTTCATCAGTGGGAAACAGTGAAGCGAAAGAAAGGACTAGAAGAAGGCAGAAAATGTAAAAAAAAAAATGCGTACAGTGGCGCGCACATTGGATGCCTGCAATGGCTCGGACGTCGGTGGCTGTGTAACTGCTCCTCTTCTTGCAAAGGTGCCTTAAACACACACACACGGCTCGCCTGGTCCACTCCCCCAGTAGCCATAAGCAAGACGCAGCTACACGGCGCGCGTTATAGGAACACGAGAAAAACTTAAGCGTGTCCGCCCCATGAAAACGTCCTTTCTTTATTGGATCTATCCCGCTCTTCCCAGCTACTCCGGCTGGGGTCCATAAAGACCAGCCGGCCAAACAATACCGGCTTTATGACTCGCCTCTCTCCGCCTCCCCCCCCCCCTTTTTTTTTCCACTACACGCTAAACGGGACCTTCTGTCCTCGCGCAAAGTTGCCCCTTGTTTCTCTGCTCTGAATCGTATTTTTTTTCCCCTCTCAGGGTTCGTTTTGTCTTCTTTCCTGTTATCTCTTTAACTTCTTTGTCTCACCGTGTCGGTAAAGGAGTGATACGCGTTTGTGCGAGGGGCTAGAGTCAGCGTTTTATGGTTCTACCAGCCGGCACTTTGTCGGCGATGCCTCCGAGGCGTAAAATCGCAGGTTGGGGTTGGGGGGGGGGGGGGGGGCGGAGGGACGCTTTTTAGACTCCCGTCCACCTCCACTCCACGCCCCTCTCGCTCACATACTCCGAAAGGTGAACTGCAGCGCTTCTAAAGACAGTGGGCTCTCCGGAGGTTGTGCAACGAAAACGAAAAGCTCTGCTGGGGGGTGGCCTTTTCGAATGCTGCGAAAGTACTTTGAGGCGAACAAGCCTTTTTCGGCTTAAGTAGATGGTATAACATGCCGGTGAGGGCCCGGTTCTTTCTCACTGTGGCATCGCTTGTAATGGATGCGTTTAACGCGAGATGAGATGAAAGGAACAACTACGGGGTGTGCGACAGTATGACGCTTACCCGCGTAAAAGGAAATCAGGCGTTATCTTTATTTATTATCGTCATGTGAACCGACTCTGTGGATGACGACATCCTCAGAGCACGCTCGAGTTGGAAAGGGCTAGGAAGTTTAATGAAAGTAAGTGCACCACTTTAATGAATTGCCCGAGCGTCCTCCACAAGCACTCATCTTCCAGAACGTCAACAGTGTGAATACGTAGAACGTCAACAGTGTGAATACGTCAACAGTGCTCATAGTGCACTGTGAGCGCACTGCGAGTACGCTCATATTGCGGTCATTGTGTCGTGAAGCAAAGACATCGATGACGCTTGAGCTCCGCCTTCATGCGTAGAACGCACGCGCATTGACATCAACCCTGCCGCAAGGAAAGACGCATTCGTGCTCGTAACATTGGCCATTTGAAACCATCTTAGAATGTCTGCTGGATCTACAGTTGCCAAGTGCCCACTACGCCGTAATTCTTCCTTTTGCTAATTCGCGAAGTACACGCTACTCGTCCGTCAGGTGCCACGTGAGGTTACGTATAGCTCCACACTTTGTAATGGGTTGGCAGATTCAAACCACCCACTCAATGCACAATGTACATGTTTCGACGCCTGCAGTATTGAATGCGCTAAGGAGACTTCTTCCTCTATATGATATTCTTCATCATCGACATCATCAGCCTGACAACGTCCGCTGCAGGACAAAGGCCTCTCCCGTGTTCCACCAGTTAACTTCGTCCTGTGCTTGCTGCTGCGAATTTATGCCCGCAAACTTCTTAATCTCATCTGCCCACCTAACCTTCTGTCTCTCCCTAACCCGCTTGCCTTCTCTGGGAATCCAGTTAGTTACCCTTAATGACCAGCGGTTATCCTGTCTACGTGCTAGATGCCCGGCCCATGTCCATTTCCTCTTCTTGATTTCAACTATGATATCCTTAAACCACTTCGTTCCCTAATCCACTCTGCTCTCTTCTTGTCTCTTAAGGTTACACATACCATTTTTCTTTCCATTGCTCGCTGCGTCGTCCCCAATTTAAGCTGAACCCTCTTTGTAAGTCTCCAGTTTCTGCTCCGTAGCTAAGTACCGGCAAGGTACAGCTGTTATACACCTTCTTCTTGAGGGATAGTGGCAATCTGCCTGTCATAATTTGAGAGTGCTTGCGAAATGTGCTCCACCCCATTCTTATTCTTCTAGTTACTTCAATCTCGTGGTTCGGCTCCACGGTTATTACCTGTCCTAAGTAGACATAGTCTTTTACAACTTGAAGTGGACCATTGCCTATCTCGAAGCGCTGCTCTCTTCCGAGGCTGTTGTACATTACTTTCGTTTTCTGCAGGTATTCAGATATGTGACATTCACAGCTTTTTTTTGTGTATATACAGTTTTGAGCGAAGACGTGGCTCTGCGTTATGACAACGGCTTGCTACGCAAACGCCCTGGGCTTGATTCTCACTTCGAGCCAAGCATTTTTATAATTTATTTTATTTGCATCTGCCTCAGTTTTTCGGTGACGGACAAAATGATTTGATCTTGGTTCGCTTCGCCACTTCAAGATCAAACATGTTGAAAACATAGCGAGGAAGTTCCCAGCCTCCGCCCCCTGAAGAAACTCACTTGTCGTGGGTGCCCCTTACTGAGAAAAAAACTCTGACACCACGCTTGTGATTAAGACGTCACTGGCGAGCAAACGTACGAGACAGTGGCGTAGATGATGATGATGATGATGATGAACCTTCGGCTTCGCGGGCACTTTTTGCATTTGAGCAGCATATGTTGAGCATTGGCATTTGAGCAGCATATGTTCACGTGCGCGAATTCAAGCAACACTTTTACTTCATTCGTTCTCTACGCCCGCGTCCGTCGTCTTCACCTTGATCGACTTGTCAGTTTCGTGGTAACCGTGATAATGACTAAGCACAGTCATGCTGCCGAATGTGTGATGGCCAGTGTTACAGCAGCACTGGGAACGCGGCAAAACAGCAACGCGGCGAGATGTTCGCTTTAAGCAGCTTACATATTTTACGCATTGTTGTCTTGGGTGTCTCTTCTACCTTAGTTAACAAGTTTTTCATTTATCATTAAGACTCCATTATACCTCATCGATTTGACACAGTACTGGGGCTAAATTAACCAAGTTTTTGCTTCTCGAGTACGCCATTGAAATGTCTCGTTTATACCTCTGAGGCGTAAGGATTACAGTTCACGGTTGTTACCCCGAAATATATTGTAACAATACTGATTGTTGGTCTAGTTGGTACCTGCTTAATGACATGCTTTGGCTGCAAATAACACAAACACAAAGTAAGAGAACACAAGACGACAAGCACCAGCGACACTTCCGGAAGTGCAGCTTGTGCTTTTCGCTGAGTGTTCTTTTACTTTGTGTTTGTGTTATTTGCGGCCAAAACATGTCATTACTAACCCGAAGTCCACGTATTTGATGACTGCTGCTGAGGTCCCATTTGGATGGAGGCAAGGTGCCAGAGGCTCGTTGACTGTACTATGTAAGTACACGTTAAAGAAAATTAGGTGTCCCGAGCCTTCCACTATGGCTTATACCTGATAATCACTTCACGATTTTGGCACGTAAAACACAAGATATTACTATTTAATCCGGAGCCATCACTGCGGCTTCCCTTATAATGGTGTCACATTTCTGGAACGTAAAACCCCAGATAATATTATTAAACAAATTTGCCTCACACAAAGTTCGGCTAAAGTCTGCTCTTACTAAATATGTCAGCGTAAGATGCCTTTATGGATAGGCCCCTGGCCACTGCAAGTATTTTTTTATGCATAGCAAGTCCTCGGGCCTTAGTAAAAGTAGGACGTTCTAGTTCTGCTTGTAACGCTCAATGGATTCGTATAGTAGCCGCAGCAAGGAAGAGACGGCTTGCGTAAGAAAATTTGCGTAAGAAAAAAAAAATCAGAGTATATCCACGTAATGAATGAATGATGATGAGTGGGGCGATGCGCTGGAAGGTTATATATACACATACTGTATATATTTATACAACAAATTCTACAATTCATAAGTGGTAGCTATACGTCGCTTCTGTTCCCCCTTCATTATAACGGGTTTATGGTCGGTGAAGTGGTGGATCGGTGATGGGGCGTAGTGGGATGTTTGCAAGGACGAAGTAGTGGGCATTTGGCAAAGGTGCAACTATAGGCGGTCACGTACATACATACATACATACATACATACATACATACATACATACATACATACATACATACATACATACATACATACATACATACACACACACACACACACACACACACACACACACACACACACACACACACACACACACACATACATACATACATACATACATACATACATACATACATACATACATACATACATACATACATACATACATACATACATACATACATACATACATACATACGAGGGATGGACAGACCCACGCCTTTAGAAGCTTCGCCCCTATAAAAACGAAACCCCAAAGTCTGAGCTCTGAAAATACTGCCCCGTTCGTCAAAAGGGGCCATGTAACAATGATTTGTGGAGTTTTGCGCGCCGGAACCACCACAAACATTTCGACCACCCTGTGCTGTTTAACAGGCGCTATCGCACACTGGGTTAATGCCTCCATTGAAATGCGGTCGCCGCGGCAGGTACGAAATTGATTGATATGTGGGGTTTAACGTCCCAAAACCACCATATGATTATGAGAGACGCCGTAATGGAGGGCTCCGGAAATTTAGACCACCTGGGGTTCTTTAACGTGCACCCAAATCTGAGCACACGGGCCTACAACATTTCCGCCTCCATCGGAAATGCAGCCGCCGCAGCCGGGATTCGAACCCGCGCCCTGCGGGTCAGCAGCCGAGTACCTTAGCCACTAGACCACCGCGGCGGGGCCGGCAGGTACGAAAACCGTGATTTTCGGGTCAGCAGCCGAGCACGGTAACTTCTGTGTCCCCACGATAGACCGTGCCTGCCGCTGCAGTGGTAAAGTAGTTAAGGTACTCGACTGCTGACCTGCAGGTCGCGGGATCAAATCTCAGCTGCGGCGGCTGCATTCTCAATGGAGGCGAAAATGCCGTAGGCACAGCCATGGAGTTTGCGTAAGAAAAAAAAAACGAGACCCAAAGTGCGAACTCTGAAGATACTGCACAGTTCTTGGAAAAGGACAATGTCACCATAATAAAATAATAATTATGCAGATAAGCTGCCACTTTGTGTGTTCATGAGCATTAAAGAAAATTTGGCAAACTTTGAGTCCAGCTATCTAAAGACCACAACTTTCGAGTGATTGACTATGAACTACTATGAACAGAACAAGGTATGGAACGGAGTTCTTCAAGTGCAAAATTATTTGACTCCTAAATGTAAGCAAGCAAGGAACCGCTGGTTCTACAAAATAATAGTTTTCTGTAGAAGTGCATAAAGGACAAATATGTAGAGACAGTTATAAAAGACAACTATGTAGAGATTGGTAATTGTTTTACATCTTGCTGCATTGTCAATACAAATGTCTACAGACTCAATAATATTGTTACGGAAAAGAAGAGACGCCGCATTGACGAGGCTGTGGATTAGATGCATTTGAAACCAGCGGTAATGGCGTGACCAGTTCACCAGCGATCGAGCGGAGACCACCCTTCGTTTTCCTCGTCAGGCACACACGCGCGTCGCCTCCTGGAATCTCAGTATGCATGCATGTAGCAATATTGTAATGATGAATAGATGATACGCACAAGAAGCGGAGGAAGTAGCGGTGGCGCTCGCACTCACGGATTCTTCATCTACTGTCCTCTGCGACTCGAGACAAGCGGTAACAAACCACGTCAAAAGATAGATCTCGCAACGAGCGGCCAAAGTCCTGCGCAATAGAAAATTCCATGAGGACTTAGAGCTTCAAACCAGACTCCTGTGGTTCCCGGCTCACGTGGGAGATGTGTCGGAGACACACCGCAACCTAAACGAGGCGGCACATGTCAAGGCGCGCGAACTCGTGAACTGCGTCGGCGACCGTCGTCTATGGGGAAACACCGAAGACCGTTTGACGACCTATAAGGAAATTGCCAAGGCTTTCTACCTGGCCCGCCGAGCCCTTCTTCTATCCAGCGAGAAGCTGAACAGGATTCAGGCGGCGGCCCTACGACAGCTGCAGACGCACACGTAACCCAGCCCATCACTGTTTAACAAACTATATCCCAATATGCAGGGTGTCCCACGTAACTTTAGCCAGAGTTTAAAAATAAACCGGAACACGTAATTACGACGCGACCAAATGCATGTTGCTCACTGTTGCCTGGAGTTAGTCAGACTACTCTTTGTGTTCCAAACTATTGTTTAATTAGGTATGTTTAACTAACCAAGTTTTCAAGAAACGAAGGTGAATAAAAAATTTCAAAGAGAAAGTTGTAGATCGGTTTGCAAAATGTCTGATTAGACCGTTTTGAACTTTGTTTCTTTTAGGTATTAGTGTTTTTTCTGCTAATTACAAAAGCCCGCGAAATGCAAAAAATACCGCGTGACAAACCCGCCCGTGCGCCAGGGCGCGCAATTATTCTAGTGCTCCATAACGTTCCGCGTACGAACCACCATAGCATTTGCCCCACTGTGCTGTCTCGGCAGGCTCGCAACGATGGCGGTGGATTTGCGATGAACACGTTTTGCTATCGGCCACAAAAACAATAACCGCTGTGACTGCTTATCACCGTCATGAACCGGTGCGAAGGAAGCGTGTCGTTCGTACGCGGAACGTTAGAAAGCACTATAATCATCGTGCGCACTGAAGCGCGAGCGGGTTTGTCACGTGGTATTTTTGTATTTCTCGGGCATCTGTAATTAGCAGAAAAACTGATACCTAACAGATAAAAGTACAAAACTATTTGGACGTTTTGCAAACCAATGCGCAACTTTCTTATTGAAATTTGTTAGCCATCTTCGTTACTTAAAAAAAAATGCCGCCATATCCACGAAGTGAATGATGATGAGTGGGCGAAGCTCCGGAGGTAAACCTGGTAAACCATGAACCCTCCGTACATTTTGCCCACTCGATTTTATGGCAACGCTCCCCCTAGCGTACGTCGCCGCACTATATCGAACGATGACACGCGCCATATGTGGCATCATTCCTATTTTATAACACCTCGCATCTTTCATAATCAACTACACGTACCGCCGTCTAGTTTATAACATCTTGCATCTTTTGGACGGACGGACGGACGGACGGACGGACGGATGGATGGACGGACGGATGGACGGATGGATATGGCTGTACCCTTTAGATCGGGCGGTGGCTAGCGTAATACTACGCTAGCCACTATATGTAGCCACTGTATGTAGTCCCCTGTATGTAGCCACGAGAGGTGGCTACATACAGGGGACGCACAGCCCACGCCTTAAGGAGCTTCGCTCCTAAAATTTATTTAATTAAACTGATCTAATTAAACAATATGTGAGAACCACGACCTACTGTACTCCTGACCTGCCCAGCTGGCGGCGGTCTACGGAGCTGCCTGCGCCAGCTCGGATGCCGTACTTCACCGCCTAGGGGGCGCTCGAGTTACCCCAGCTGGGCGCTAGTGGATGCATGGAAATGCATGGGTTACCGCCGGTTCGAGAAGAATTTCATCACGCATTTAGTAAATATGGCGGGTATCTTGAATCTTTTAATTTCATGTGACTTTGCGAATGATCTTTTGCATTTTAGTTGACATTTGAGTGCATTATTTTTCAAATAGGACCGCAAATCAGATACAAACACATGTATCAGCGTGCAAAACAAGAAAGAATGATGACAGAGACAGGTTGTAAAAAGTGCTGGCCCACCAAATGTTTATTTAACTCATGATACCGGCTGTACGTGTATACATTGGTAGACTTGTCGCACACTCAGCTGGATTGAATTTACTGTCTGGACAAGAAAGTGCAAGGACTATGACATTTGACAGTGGCCGCGGCATCCAGCGCGCATAGAAAACAACCCAATACAGACAACCTTGCGCATAAATACCTTCGTATCAAATGGCAAATGTAGATCGCAGGTACATGAATAATCAATAAAAAACACTCTGCCACTGTTTTGAAACGAAACAGCAAACAACAACAGCAAACAACTTTACCTGCAAGACTGCAGCGTTTGCTCTTTTGGAGAGCAGATTAACCTCTGCAATTTCACGGTTTAGCTTGGCTATTTGCGCTTTTAATTCAGCATTATTCCTTGCCATGGTTTGGCATTTCCGGTGCGATGATTTTGCGGAAGTCATCACACGGTGTATCTTCTGGCTGGTTATAGTTGTTTGCGTGGTCAATGAGCGTCGGTCGATCTTTTTTTTTTTACTTTGTCGCCAGGTGCATTTTCAGGTGGTTCTGTGCGTTCAAATTTGGTGAGAGGGTGCATAAAGTCTGAGGATGGTCCCGCAGTTGTGTTTGCGGATGGTACTGATGGCATGTCGCTCGATGTCAAGCTCTGCTGCGCCGGGGCTGAACCTGTTTTCTTCCTGCATTAAAAAATTGCGTTCTGTTTTACGCCTTTCCTTGAAATTCGTTCTCATTGGTTCAATTTGTATGCAAGAGCCGTGGGGAGACGTCCAGCATTAAACATTGTTAGTCACTTTTTTTCTTTGGGCAGGGTCCATCTTCCTGAACATTTGAACGTTTCAAGGTGCAGCGGACTTTTGCCACATGCGGCACCATGTACTTTGGTTAGTGTGGAAACACTGACGGCACAGCATTCGCTTTTAGTCTTTTTATCTTTATTCCCGGCTTATGGTCGGTTGGAGCAAAGTGCACACTGCACACCTTCGACCTGCCAAACTTCATTGCCAGCATCTTGAAAGGAAGAAGATGAACATTCAGTGAAATATTGTGAATAAAATACAAAATTTCTTGTTCTTTTCTAAGGAGTATATCATGCAATTAGAAGTTTATACCATGGTGGCGAAGTTAATAAAACACAGTTATGAAGTGAGCGTATGACTTCACCTCGTTAACCATGTGATACACGTAACTGGCTGAGATACACTAGCACTAAATAAAACGGATGACCACAAGAAAGAAGACAAGGACACACGCTACTCACAACTTTTCATTAGGAGAAAAGTTTTCACGTATATGTCCTTTGTCATGCATGCGCGTAGACGGGTAAACTAACACGTTTATATCAGACGTGGTAGCACATAAATTCAAGTTCGAGGTCGAACTAATTAAGCAACAGAGGATAAATATTCACTTATGCAACAATCTCTGCTCTTTTTGGTAACGTAATTAAACTACCAAAGCAATCTCGAAGAAGCTGCTTCTTCCCACAAAAGGTGTGTTTGAAAACCTAATTGCATAACCACGTGTAGTGAAATGGCTTCCATATGTGCACTCTTGTCATCTTTTCTTTTTTTTTTGCTAATAAAAAGTTGTGAGTATAGCACGTCGTCATTTACTTTCTTGAGGTTGTTGGTTTATATTTTTACGCTAATATGCGTCTCAGTATGTCATGCACCACCAACTAGCCCAGCAACTCACTCTTTTAAAGACATGTAGTCATTTACAACCCATTATATTTTCAGCATGCCAGACAACGCCTAACTTAGCAGACTTATCCTTTCTAGAAATGACCTTGATCCATTTTTCACCAACCTCGGTCACTGGAAACTCATGAAAAGTGACATCAGAAGTCTTCCCTTGCATTGATTCGCAGAAATGCATGCAGCACACCACCATCGTGACGGTTCATTTGCACCAAGAAACCTCGCTTCGCTGGTGTACAAACTGCACCTACCTGCACGTTTCTGTCGCAGCTCGGCACGAGGAGACGGTGGCAAAAGATCGTCATTATACCTTTAAGTTTATTCAAAAAGAGGCTTTTGTTCATTTTTTTTTTCAATCGTCCAGAGTGTATGCACGCGTAAACATTGCTGCTTTTCTCCCAGTGTCGCACGAGCAAACGACAAAGAAAAAAAAAGCGCGGTGGCCTATGTTTTGGCCGTCAGCAACCGGTGCGGATGGGGTAAGTTGTAGCGCCACAGAGCGCATAGCGGTAGGCGCCAGTACCAGGAAGGGCGTGCTGGCGCTTCGCTCGCTGGGCAGGTCAGTACAATACAGCAGGTCGTGGTAAGAACACAAAAAATGTTCTACCTCCAGGCAACGGTGAGCAACATGCATTTGGTGTCGTAATTGCGTGTTCCGGTATATTTTTTTAAAATCTGGCGAAAGTTACTTAAGACACTCTGCATGTCCGACGAATATAGGAAGATATGCCATATTGAGGTTGCCACATTAAGACACAAGCTCTGGGATTGTGCTAAATCCGGAATCCTTCCGCCGTGGTGGGCCGCTGCCCTGTGCAGCCTCGGTGACCAACTCTGGGCAGTCCTGCAGCAGGCCCACGAGGTGGCGGTCAGCAAAGGCCTTGACGTGTCACGCGGGACACCTAAGGCCCTGTCGGCGAAAGCTCTGCCTAGCTACCAATAAAGTTGTTACCAACCAATGAAAAGATGATGCCATCGACTGCCTACATTCCCCTCCGTACTTCTCATCTGTCGACTTGCACCCAGGTTACTGGCAAACATCTATGAACCCACAAGACAAAGAGAAAACAGCCTTCAATACGCCAGGCGGTCCCTGAGTTTAATGTAATGCCCTTTGGTTTGTTGAATGCTCTGGCAACCACCGAGCAATTCATGGCCACAATTCTTATTCATGGCCTTCAATGGGAAACATGTCCTAGCTTGATGAGATCGTCATTTACGGCAAGACATTCCACGAGCAGAACCAACGACTTGAAGTTATTTTCAACTGTATATGTCATGCAGGAGTGTCCCTTAATTCTAAAAAAAGTGTTTTTTAAAAAACGTTTGTCGCGGGTTTTCTTGTCGACAAAGGAGGCATCCGTCCCGTCCATTAGAAGCTTGCCGCCGTCCATGACTTCGAGCAATATGTTACGTTGCCACTCTGTTACTTATGTCTCGCTTGCTGGATTCTGTGCCGACCGGTTGTGCCCTCGCGATCTCCGGCGTCAGCGTAGCTCTGGCCGACTGGGCTCGCCCTACGTCACCTCCTGACGCCGACGACCTTCGACGACAGTGTAGCTCTGACCGACTGCACTTGCTCTACGCCATCTACTGACGCCGACAAGAGCTCTCGCAAGTGGTGCCCCATGCTCGGACTCCTGTGACCATGTTTCCATCTTTCCTATCTCTCCTATCCCCTCAGTTTGTTGTCGCTCCTCCTGGCTTACCACCTCACGTCTCTCCCTCTTTTCTACACCTTTACTCCTACCCCTCTTATCCCTCCTCACCCCCATCCCTTGTGAGCTACAGTTGAGGATTCGCTCACTGAAGCAGACAGTTACGGGGCTCACTTTTCTCTTCCTTTCTTTCTTAAGAATCACCTTCTGTCTCTTATGTTGCTTATAGTATTTATGTTGCTCATGCCATTGTCTTTTTTTTTTTGCAAATCGACTAACATGTTTCACTTTTCTATACACCACAACGATCATGCGTGCTCAAGCTGTTTTTTTTTTGTTGTTGTTGTTGCGTTGCTTCGCCGTAGCACTGATTGCATACGGGTCCGAGAATCAGTCAGCCTCATACTACAGCGCCTTTATTCATGATCCTTTTTGATTTTCTGCGAAAAAAAGAAATATTTCGAGATGACTGGCGCGTAATAAAACAACATCGTAATAAAGAATGATATCATTTAATTGGGCTGTGCTTGCTCACTGTGCGATTTATTGAGCAGGTGTTGTAACGTGAGCGCGTGCTGCTGAAACACTGTTCACAACAGGATAATTTGTTCACGTCATTTGGTTCGGATTTGGGAAGTATATTTTTTTAAAATACATTTTCCCGCTTATGAACATTAGGTTACGTTTGCGGCTGTGTTCGAATTGTAGTGAAAATACGATGCGTGTGAAAAATGCCCATTAAAATTCTATGCGACAGTATGGACTCCAGAAAAACAAAATAAAAAAACAGACGAGAATTGTCCCTGCAAAGCAGCTCAAGCCTGTTAAATGACACTGCTTTCTTGTACGACATCACACGCCTTCTTTTCTTCTTTCTTTCTTTCTTTCTTTACTTTTCTTTCTTTTTTCACTTTATTAACTGTGACATATTGATTTCCCATAGTGGAGTGCATACGGTGCTCTGAATCGTCTTTCCTTCAAACGTGCGAAATCGTGCTAATGCAGGTGCTTCTAACTGAGAAAGAAAAGCCTGCGCCTTATAAATGCCGCATTCTGGACCTTCTGGAGGGGAGCGGCCCTCTCGAATGGCTATTTTATCACTTTCAAAATAGCTGTAAGTCCGTTGTATGAAGTACGCGGCTGCTGTGCCCCTTGCCGAAGAGTACGCCCGCTTCAACGCCCAAAAAGCAGCGCTCTTGTTCGCACCATAAGTAAGTTGTACAATTGCTCTTTGACGAAAACCGAAGGCATTTGCCCAAGCCGACGTCTACGCGTGCCGCTATGAGGACGTTGCTGTGGTTTCTCAGAGAAAGAGGAGTGAACGACGCATTGGGACACTTTAGTGTGCGTCTATGTGTTGCTTTTTAACAAGTGCTTTCGTCACGGCTTAAAAGCATTGTTACAGACACACTGTATACTTGTCACACTTTCGCACCCCGTTTCGCCTTCCCCACTATACGGTAGGCAACCGGAAATTTTCCCTCGTTAACATCTGTGGATTTCTTTTACCTTTCTCTCTCTCTCTCTCTCTCTCTCTCTCTCTCTCTCTCTCTGGGCCCTCCAGAAGAACCACGTATAAAACAGGATAAAGTAGAAATAACAGAGAGAGCGCCTGTCTTACCAGAACGAGCCAGTTAGCCACCGGAAAGCAACGAATTCCGCGTTAAGAAGTTAAAACAACTCGTCTCTTTTGCCAGTAAATTTATCGAGTTTCCTCGTGGCATCCCGGGAGCCCGCTGCCAATGGTTGCGCTAATCGCATGCTCGACGGCGTGCCCAACCTAAGGGGCACACATTGCACAGATCGCATGGGAGTGTTTGTTTTTATTTACAAAACAGCACACCGGAAACAGGGGCCTACCGAGTGCGCGGCTCTCTCTATAGACCGAAGCACGTGACACTAACGGTGACGTCACGCGTGGCCTTGCTGTAATCAATGGAAACAAGGGGCACCCGAAAATAGCTCCTAACGAAGGAGCTTCGCGCGGTACCTCTTTGTGGTGTTTCTGTAATGTAAACCGTTCATTTGCGAAAATCTCGAACGTGGGAAAGGGTGGGCATGTGGGAGGGTTATCTCGAGAAAGTGGGTCGCCATGTTGCGAGGCAGTGATGACAGCACATATTGAAAGGAAAGGAACAACAAAGAATTAATTGGATGCTCGCACTTCCTGGCTTGGATTGATAGAATTCCCGTGCTTTCTTGTCTCGTCTCGCTTCTGTTCGGAAGATTTAAATCTGTGCAGCACAGTCAAGTATAAACTTTGCATCAGTTAAGTCAGTAGCTGCATTGACGAGAAATAGTTTCCACTTTACGGCGCGTCGCGGAACTACCGCGTAATGAGGAATAACAGCTGAATGGATGATTCGTGGTTGATGGCGTTTCACGGTCCAAAGTGACTCGGGCTTTGTGAGATGCTGTATAGGAGGTCTATGGGTAATTTCGATCCCTCGGAGTTCTTTGATGAGCACTTACATCGTACAGAACGCGGGCGTCTGCCATATTGCCTCCATCGAAACGAGGCGCACAGACATGGTGATAAGGGCTGCAGCGCGAGCACGAAGGTGCTAGAAGAAACGTGAAACGAAAGGTGAGGCAAGGAAAGCAAAGAGGACAACACGAGCGCTGAGCATACGGGTCCAAAAAAGTGTTGTCCTTTTTGCTTTCCTTGCCTCACCTTTCGTTTCACGTTTCTTCTAGCACCTTCGTGCTCGCGATGCAGCCCTTATCACCATGGATTCTAACCAACAGGCCCAAATAGCCGTTCTTCTTCGAGACGCACACCCTCGAATCCGTGATTTTCGGGAAGTCACAAATGCTGGACATTACAGGTCTGGTTCGTAATGTCTTGCGGTCTTGACTAGAACTGCGCTTTTCCCAATAAGATGGCCAACATCACGCTTTTGCACCTCGTCGTTATTCGTAACTTCTTTGTTAATACGTCTGGTATCAGAAATGATCAAGAAATATGTTCACTAACTATTAGGTTTTAGCTCCCAAAACCACGATATGAGGGACGCCGTAGTGAAGGGCTCTTGAAAGTTTGACCATCTGGTTCTTTAACGTTCACCTAAATTCAAGTACACGGGCCTGTACCATTTCGCCTCCATCAACATGCAGTCGCCGCGGCCACGATTCGGTCCCGCAACCCTGACTACTATAGACCACCATGGTGATACGACGGAATGATTTTTACGAACACTCTAGAGTAACCACTTCTGTGAATATACTGTCCTTGTTCTGTAACAACGTCAAACCCATTTCGGCGAAAAACCACCGAAAGGTCAACCCGCTATGTAACATGAATGCTCTGACTCCACGTGACATTGCACGAAAAACACGCTGCAACTGCATTCAGTACATTCATGATTGATTGATATGATTGATATGTGGGGTTTAACGTCCCAAAACCACCATATGATTATGAGAGACGCCGTAGTGGAGGGCTCCGGAAATTTCGACCACCTGAGGTTCTTTAACGTGCACCCAAATCTGAGCACACGGGCCTACAACATTTCCGCCTCCATCGGAAATGCAGCCGCTGCAGCTGGGATTCGATCCCGCGACCTGCGGGTCAGCAACCGAGTACCTTAGCCACTAGACCACCACGGCGGGGCTATGTTTCGTGCTTCGCATACGGCGTGCAGTTCCCGTGTACATGGATCGAACTCTCGAACCAATTCCTTGAATATGCACGCATACTTTGATTCTGAAGAAGGATAACCACAGACAGGAGACAATGAAGTCTGTGCGATACTGGATTCCACAGACTGTCACTAGAAGTTTCAGATTTCAGAGAGCCGTGCATGGCGATACATGGCGCAAATAACTAATAGACTAAGTCGACGCCGCGCTCAAGTTGTGAGTTCATTAGTTTGGGCGACATGGCTTGGCACGCCGGTCACGCACGTCGTACCGTGCGAGACACGTGAGAAAGTTATGTGCCCGCGTAAGTGGAGTTGGGGAGTGTACAAAAAAAAAAGAGGCGGGGGTCACGGTATACATTCCACTCGTGTGATCCGTGCCGCTGTATATGCCAATGAGGGGAGACAGAGGCCCTAATGGCGACCGCCCGCAAAGGCGTCAGAGTGGCGGCGCGAACAAATTACAGGTCCTGATCGCGTTTGCAAGGGTGTGGCCGCGACTACGGCGACAGGTGGAACGTACGAGTGCCCACGCATGCTCACGGACCGGCAGTCCGCACTTCATATTCGAATTGAGAATAGCCGAGTGCGGTGCGGATAGTATACAGTGTGCGACCCACCACCGGTCCTTACAATGCGAATGTGTGTGTACAATCTTAAACAATATGAAAGAGAACACCGAGTTCGTAAGCGTTCTGTAGGTACACATCTCTCCGAAAAGCACTCATTCGTTGATCGACGTAGCGCGTTTAGAAACATAGGACAAGGGAAGGGACAGAAGGGAGCGCTTACTTCCAACAAAATCTTTATTTCGAGGAGCGTACATATATATGCTCACGAAATTCGAAGACAACAGATAAACAGATGAAAAACCCTCTATTGCCATGCGCTAAAACTTATGATCTCAAAAAGGACAATTCTTTTTCACAAAGACCGAGAGAAGGAGTGCTGACGCAGTTCAGCCCTAATCTACTAATCTTTTCTGCTTCAATAATCTCCCTTGTCACTTTATTTCTGTTTTTTCCTATGATTACCGTACCATGAAAAAGTGGTTTGCAGCCACACGTGCTGCAATGTAGTGCCAAAAAACCATCTCGACCATTTCTTACGTTGCAAGCGTGTTCGCGGAGCCGGTCATTAATGCCCCTGCCAGTTTGTCCTATGTAGTATTTACCGCATGAAAGAGGTATCTGATAGATTACAAATTGCGCGCATGTGACAAACAGTGTTAAGTGCTTTTTAGAGCATCCCGGTTTTGCATGTGAAACAACTTTTATACACAAGTACGAGAGCTTTTTCGGGGCAGAAAACACCACTTTTACATTGGCCCGCTCCCCAACCTTTTTCAAGTTGTGGGAGATTCCATGCAGATAAGGCACTACGGCAAGCTTCTGACGTCTTACTGGCTCATCATGAGGGAGAGCTTGCTGCAAGGACGGAAGCTTCTTGACCAGAATACCCGCGACGGAAACCTGTACGTGAGAGGGGTAGCCAGCGTCCAGAAGTCGTTCTGCTTGTTCCTTGAAACTAGCTGCCATCAGATGTGGACAAGACCTCTGTAAGGCGTTACTAAAGCACATATTTACAATGCCTCGTTTTACGAGCTTAGTATGGGCGGAGTGGTACGGAAGCAAGGGTTTGTTACTCCTCGGCTTGTACATCCAACAAATGTGGTCTAGGTGAAAAATGAGAGCGATATCTAAAAATCTGAGAGTGTTATTAACAGGCAACTCATGGGTTAAAACAAGGGGACCAAACCGCTTCTTGATGAAGTTGAAGATATCTAGGGCACAAAAAGTGGGGTCACAGTCAAGAAGAATGAGGAAGTCGTCAACAAATCTAAAGATGCGCATGATTCGGTTGTCACTACCTAGACCACCTAGATTCCACCTAGACCACATTTGTTGGATGTACAAGCCGAGGAGTAACAAACCCTTGCTTCCGTACCACTCCGCCCATACTAAGCTCGTAAAACGAGGCATTGTAAATATGTGCTTTAGTAACGCCTTACAGAGGTCTTGTCCACATCTTATGGCAGCTAGTTTCAAGGAACAAGCAGAACGACTTCTGGACGCTGGCTACCCCTCTCACATACAGGTTTCCGTCGCGGGTATTCTGGTCAAGAAGCTTCCGTCCTTGCAGCAAGCTCTCCCTCATGATGAGCCAGTAAGACGTCAGAAGCTTGCCGTAGTGCCTTATCTGCATGGAATCTCCCACAACTTGAAAAAGGTTGGGGAGCGGGCCAATGTAAAAGTGGTGTTTTCTGCCCCGAAAAAGCTCTCGTACTTGTGTATAAAAGTTGTTTCACATGCAAAACCGGGATGCTCTAAAAAGCACTTAACACTGTTTGTCACATGCGCGCAATTTGTAATCTATCAGATACCTCTTTCATGCGGTAAATACTACATAGGACAAACTGGCAGGGGCATTAATGACCGGCTCCGCGAACACGCTTGCAACGTAAGAAATGGTCGAGATGGTTTTTTGGCACTACATTGCAGCACGTGTGGCTGCAAACCACTTTTTCATGGTACGGTAATCATAGGAAAAAACAGAAATAAAGTGACAAGGGAGATTATTGAAGCAGAAAAGATTAGTAGATTAGGGCTGAACTGCGTCAGCACTCCTTCTCTCGGTCTTTGTGAAAAAGAATTGTCCTTTTTGAGATCATAAGTTTTAGCGCATGGCAATAGAGGGTTTTTCATCTGTTTATCTGTTGTCTTCGAATTTCGTGAGCATATATATGTACGCTCCTCGAAATAAAGATTTTGTTGGAAGTAAGCGCTCCCTTCTGTCCCTTCCCTTGTCCTATGTTTCTAAACGCGCTACGTCGATCAACTATGTCTTACCAACATGCCCAACTTTATACTCCACTCATTCGTCCGTGCGTAGCATAAACCAATGCGGTCTGATGGAATGTGTGAAGCCCCTATAACGCATAGAGATATATCACTGTGTAACATCTCAGAAAGCACACCGGACAATATAGCTGTCGCAGCAAGTAACCATTATTTATTTATTTATTTATTTATTTATTTATTTATTTATTTACTTGCTGCGGTCACAAAGGACCATGCATGTGGGAAACAATACAGTTGCAAATTGAGAAGCACAAATGCAGCCGTGAGGCACGCAACACAAGTCCGTGCAACAAGCAAACGTGCCAATGAATGCTGTGAGCCCCCCTTTTAAAAAGGGGGGCTGTGAGCCCCCCTCTTTTTTTTGAGCCCCCCTTTTGAGCCACCACATTCCCCTTGTATTTACTTCAAATTGGCTCGATGCATTTCCTGCTTGAAATGAAATTTTCTTACAGCAAAAATAAAAGCAGATATTAAAAATAAAAGAAGATAAAAGCAGAAGTTTGGGCAACTTTCTATGTCTTACCGTAACCTTCACTTTTACGACATCAGCCCTCCAACCGTCTTTGAATGATCTCTGTGGTGCACGTGTTTATCTTTCAAATGCTGTCCCTAATTGCTAAGACTTCAGGTTGGCCGGCTTCATGCAGGCTGGCGTACTACATCACACACTCGACGTCACAGGTAGCCATAACATATATTCACTTCACAAAAAATAACAAGCATTAGAAACTGTGGAAATCGCAACTACACAATACTACAATACACTACACTACACTATATTATATTATATTATATTATAATATGCTGCTACACTGCCACACCATAATATATACTATCATTCTATACTATATAGGCTATTCGGCAAGTCACGGCTAATATTTCAGCGACATGTATAAGATAAAAGGCAGCTCAATGAATTTCGCAGTGACACTCTGTTTCACACACGTTCCACAATAAAACGCTAATAAAACATTTACCAGTGTTACAAGACAATTAAGGCTTGGATGGCTGCAGTTTAAAGATAGCTGCACGATGAGAGCGGAGTAATGTAAGCAGTTCTATGGGAAACATGCGAAAGACAGTAATCGCAAAAGGAATCGAGCAGTCCGAAGCTGTAATATAAATTGTTTTCTGCAGTCTTAAACACTCACAGGCCCTTGTAGCGCACTTCTTTCTCAATCACATACTATAACTTGTTCGAAAAGCACGGCGGTCTCTCCTTGTAGCGGGTATCTCCTCGAACCAACCGAGAGCTGCGAAAGATTATACCTTCCCATTTCAGTTTCTTGCTCCGCGAAACACGTGCGATTCAAATCCTCACACGCCACACAAAGAGTCATCAATGCTAGCGTGTTTCACCGCGGCGCTTTCAATGTGCACGCCTATTTCCATCAGCCGAGAGTTTGTCAAATTGTGAAGGGGGGGGGGGGGGGGGAATAACAGTCTTCGAGTCGACAGCTTCCTTTCCACTCCCACTGTTGGACGTGTCGTGGCGCGTGCAAGAAATTGCGTAGCAAGTTGCGGCGCACACAATCGCATTCATCATGTGCTAAAACGCGTGTACATCGAGATCACGTTGGCGTGCCGTTAAGCCTGACAAATAAAAGAGGAAGATAATTTGGGTGGTGGTGTCGACAAGTCCTATACGCCCTAAGATCGTTTGTTCGTAATTGCAACTTCGAACAATAGAGTTTTTTTTTCTCTGGCCCCATTCGACGAAGCACATAATTGCGTATAAGCTTTGTAAAAGCTGCTCGACTGGCACCCAATCTATGCATATTGGAATGAGAAACAGCGTGGTCAGCTACATGCTGTGCTGACGTGGCATTAAAGATATTAAATGACGTGGTTCTAAGTGACCTAGCCACTATACACGATTCTGTGTCACGCTCTAGGGAGATACAGCGGACTGACTTTGAAAACCTGGGATTATTTATTCCCAGGTTTTCACACCTCACAAGGCTGGTTTCACACTTCACCGCTAGCAGAATACGACTGCGTGGTGGGGAATCGAGTCAGCTTCATCATGCTGATCAACGCTAACTATACCTTAACTATTAAGGTAGCACAGCATGTATGCTGACACGTTTTTCAACATCGACCACTTCAAACGTTCGAAGGAGCCTGCCTAATATTTGCAGAACGATTCGCTGTGCTCCGCAAATACACGTCGATGCAAGTGATTAATGAAGTACACCTACTAGCTTAAATCAGACCTACGTATGGTTCTTCTGATCTATTCTTTTTTTCTCTCTACAGCAATACTTAATGTCAGCCCCTCTTTTCAAGCTCTTACAAACTTCTTTTTTTTCTTTTATTGTTCCATAGTTTTACGAAGTATACTCTTCATCTCGCTTTGGTGTCGCTAGTTTCACCCGTTGCTTGCAGAAACAACGACAAACCCTTAGTTGTGCATAGATGTATGAATGGGTGAAAATTAACTCCGAATATAGAAATAACGCAGATTGCACTAAGTAACGCTAGGTTGGCGCACATCAGAGCTCCTGGGCACGTTTCAGCTTCTCTTGTTAACCATCTATGCAGAATTGAGCGCGCACCGGCTCATAATAATGATTTTCTCTCCACGGTGAACCACGACCACAACAGCTCTGCTGTGAAAGGATCCCTTTAAACAGGCTGCTGAATTACCTGTCATGTTCTGTGCTTCCACCGAGGGAAAAGTACAACGATGGGTAATGTTTTTTTATGGGTATTGAAATCAGTTTGAGGTATTTCCACTAGGTTGCTGCAAAGTTCTTGGTGTGCAGTTTTGTTACACGGTGCAATCTTCCGCGGCGGGATTGCAACACCTCTCACATCTATAACCTATAAGTTTAAATTTAAAGACAGCAATTTCGTCTGAATTTGCCATCTCTTTCTTGTAACACGGCTAAACACCAAATCGACATGGACCATTCCTTCCACGTTGCGAAGCTGCTGCTATGACACTGTCACTGTGCTTACTCAGAAAGTTTTTTTCACGCGTCGTTATCACAACTGCAGGCAGAGATTATCTGCATATATGCAAGAGGGGGGTCAAACTCAGCCTCATACATTGACAGAAGAGGGAGAGGGGCGCTACAACGACCTCGCCCCCCCCCCTCCCTGAAAAAAACCCTGCGCACGCATATATGGTGTCAAGCACACCAACAATTATTTTGGTCTTCATTATCTGCAGGGCTTAATGCCAAGACAGCTGGACGTGAGTCATTACGGCTGAACAGAAATTAAGTCCATTACATCATCCACTCTCATCATACGTCATGCATCCTAGCCCCTAGCGCACACGTGCTGAAGTTACGGAATAACCTGCTTGTCGAACATGGAGGAGGTCTGATGGTCTGTCATTGCACGTTTCCAATGCTAAACGCTCTCCTCTCAAACAATACCGAACACAGAATGAACGAGTCTAGTACACTGTATACTATCCAATATTCCTTTCACATGTTGTTCTGGAAATGGGGGACGCAGTGCTACTCCGTCAGCAGTGTCTGAACAGTGTCTGTCACTGGCTCTCTCCAACCAGCATTGCCCCACTCGTCATGCGTAAGCCAAAAGCCCAATGAAAGTGGCCACGCGGACAATCTTTGTTACCTGCCACCCAAAGACTTCAACGTTTTTTTCAGCCAGCTCGGCATATCCGACGACATATTTCTCAAAACCGGAAGCGAACTCGATGCTCCCGCATCGAATGTGAATGATCAAGAACAGAAAAGGAAAGTCCAGCGTGCGTCTACTACTGAATGGCTTCGGTGAGTGGGATGTGTGTGTATATATAAAAAAATACACGCGAGTTTACGTATACGTGCTGTGTGCGACATCCACCAACAGAAAGTGCACGACACTGTGGACACGCATCCATTGGGCCTCTCGACGTTATCGCTGTCCGAGCCGTACGTGACCGTAATGGTGGCGCGGCGCGCCTGGTGGTGTATGAGCCATAAGTTTCCGCGTGTCCTCGACGTATAGCGTGGGCACTATCGCCCGTCTGAACCCTGCAGTAGACGCGGTGAAGAGAAAACGATGTTTGGTGTCTCGGAAAGATTAAAGTACGTAGACTTCTCTGCGCGTCTTAAAATACATAGCAATGCCCGTGCCACCCGACGTTCCGCTCCAGTGTGGGTGTAAGACTTTGGAGCCAGTCCCTTGTAAGCCGTCATAAACATCGTGAACTCACAGCCGACAAAGGTAGTCGCGGTTGAATTGTAGTCTGTAACAGTTAGTATAGTTTGTGAACTTCTGGGTAGTCGCGAGGTATACATTGAAGTGTGTGCGTGATTATTACTTGTTCTCACTTTCCTATACTCCTCTTCTTCTTCCACCCGCGTATAGGGAAGAAAACCGAGTAGCATGTTACTAGCTTCTCCGCCTTGCCTCTCTTTCTGTCCATCTAAAGGTCGCGTGAATAGAATGATACACTGGCGACATGGATTCCTTGTGCAAATATAATATGTGGTCCACGACGGATGAACTCAGCAAGGTGTGCTTTAACATGATGATGTCCGTGAAAACTAATCCCGCATGCGGGTGTAGCGGACATGACTTGTCAGTGACGGGAACGGCGTTTATCAAAGAGCAGCACATCTTAATATTCACGTGAAATGCGGCTCATAGTGTGTGAACACTTAGCATGGCTTTGCGTTTTACTCCGACACGACTGCGGAACGGAAACAGAGAGGACACCCAATTGTTGTTGCCAGTGTGTCGTTGCAGCGCAGTCATACCAAGTGCTGGATTACCAACTCGACCATAATGCTGCTGTCACGTTGCGTTTCGGCATGATGACATCCGCGTAAGATAAGAGGTTCGAGTACGGGCCAGAATTGGTACTGGATTTCGAATGTGACTGCAGCGCATGCGAATACAACTTACGACAGCGTTCGTCTTCGGTCTGTCGTCTGCACATGCAGAAGTCACGTCCGAAACAAGAAAGGCAGCACGTGTGCAGGGCGCAAGCGGATATGGCTTGTCAGCCACGCGAACGGCGCGGCGTCCGCTATTCTGGCGCAAGGTATCGCCGCCCTGCACGATAAAGACGGGACGCTCTCGACTCGCTCGGGTGGATTTACTGACAGAGCGAGTTACGTACCGGCCTCAAGACCGTCTCGAATTCGGCCCACCGTTGGCCTGTTATCGCGGCCGAGCATCGCATCGGAGTAGCGCGACAGGATGCCTTCGAACCGCGTCCCGCACCTACACGCTGCACATTCTTCGCTGGCCATCTCTCTCTCCCTCTCCGTTGTCGTTCGAGTCGTACGTTTCTTGGTTTTTTTTTTTTTCCCTCAACATGTCGGATTTTGTGGGTACGAAACCGAAAGAAGTGATAGGGTGGTGGGGAGGTTTGATTCGCCGCGTCTCGACGGGCCCTGCTGTCCTCGCTGAAATCCACGAAACGGAAGGAGCTGCGGCGGATCAGCACCCAGTGCCTCTCTTTCTCGCCGTCGGTTTTATAACTTTCCGTGCACGGCTGTACTATAGTTTGAAGATTGCTGTATCGCGTTCTCAGAGCTAATGGTTGGCTAGTAAAGTTAAGCGAGTCTTTCATCCTTTCAGCACTGGCGGCGCGTTACGGATGCAATCGATACCCGAGACGTCGCCTGTTTGATTTTGTCGTCCTCCATAAAGATTAAGAGCTCGCGTCATCAATCTTTGCCTTCCATTTTCTTGTGTAGTGGAATGGGACAGCGCGTGCGCTAGCCCTGCCCCAGTCGCACATTGCTAGCATACGAAATGAGAACGAGGCGACGGGGGCACACGTCGGAGCAACATGTTTAATGCCGAATGTCGGACATCAAAGTTTAATTAGGAGAGCTTATTGCATCTATAGCATCGTTATGCCGACCAATATATCCTGTCACGGTCTTCGGGTGACCGTCTTGATAAATATTCAACTGCTTTCAATACTTCAGCGAAACTTGACGTCGCTGAGCATAGTTTCGATTCAGTTTATCGCATCCTTTATCTTCTCTGCAGATAAAATAAGTGATTTGAAGTGATATAAATGAAGCCAATGCATAATCTTTATTTCCGATGAGGCCTCCAAGCAGGCCGAGTCGTAGTGTTCAGCTTACAACAGAGTAACGTTCTTCCTTCTTTTTTATTGTACACCACAGACGCGCTTTCAAAGCCGGTGCAAGGCAGGAACTTTTAAGATGAAAACAAGCGTTTAGGCGTGCGAACAGGCGGTAGGAGAAAGTCACAGAAGAGGCACCTCTTCCGCCCCCAAGCCCAATCATCTATAAGAAACGCCAACTGTGTCCCGTACCTTTACGCCGTCGGGCCTTTCACACCATTTCTCTAATGCGCAGAAATATAGACCCATGGGCTCTTTTTTTTTTTCAATTATGTCCTCCCCCATGTATGGACGAGACCCTGTCTCTCTTTCTCCTCTTCTGCTATCCTCCTTATTTCCCACTTCCCCTGACGCTGCGCCATGCTACCGGGCTGCAAAAATTAGCGTCTTTACCTCAACTAACCCCTGCTCTCACTACAATAGTTGTGACTGAAGGACACGGATGTCACATTTAAAGTCCTGTTTACTTCCCACCTATGCGCCTAGAAAGTCGATGGCAGGCCTTTGTGAGAAGCGCTTTATCACTTCATTTTTAGTTATGCATTCATTGCGGAGCTTTTGTTATTTGGGCTCAGTAAAATAGGAAAAGGGAATGACTTCGGTGAAAATCTCCCTGTTCCACTTTAGAGAACCCTTCGCCCACCTATGAACATTCTCCTTCCAATTTATGTGTCCTACAACGACGTCATAACGTCATGATATATCATTCGTCGCTGGGGGTCTCGTCGACAGCGCGTTCGATGACCGGCTAAAATCTCAATAAACGTATAATAAACTGTCGTCTTGCCCCGCATCCGTTCGCTTTTCATTATGGCCCGATAGCGTCATCCGAACTATGCGGGTTCAAAGGGGGAAGCTTTTAAATCCGACCGGGTGCACCCACTGACGGTAATCCTCCGCACGCGGTGTCTAGTCGACGCCGGGCATTACGCACCCAAATAAGTGGCAATATTGTCCGGTACCGCACTCGCGCCCACGTGAGCATCGATGCTCCCCGAGGCACGCCCGGGCGCGACACATGCTCTCGCCTCCCTGCACACCACCTCTTGTTCAGCCGGCTGTCGCTTCTTTTCTCATCCGATACCCTGGGTTGTTATGCGGGCTTCTTCGTCTTGTTTCGAGTCGTTCTGCAGCGTCTGACGGCGACGCGATTGCCCCGCTGATGGTTCGTTCGATGCCTGTTCCACTAGAAGGACCACTCGAAGTAGGAAAGCATGGTCGACAACTCCGAGACCTTATCAGTGACAACTTTCGAGGACGTGAGCGCTTTCAGCAACAAACTCGCCCCCAAGAAGGCGCACAGAAAGCGAGCGATGCGAGAGAGGTGGGGGAGAAAGAGGGGAAGCCAGAATACGCGAGTGAGGAAATGTCCACACGGCCATACCAGGACGCAGAAGGTTGCAGGTATGGCGTAAGGGGCCTCTGCAGCCGAAGGCTCCATCCACGGCGAAGGTGAAAAGAAAAAAAAAACAGCTCGATCGGATAACCCGCGCCGAACACTTCGAGAGAACGTGGTCGATGATTGAGAGAAAGGGCAGGTGGCGAGTAAGGATGAAGACTCGGACAATGTGGGAGGGCTGAGGAGGATGGATATTTCCCTCTTTCTCAATTTACAGGCAAGCAGCAATGTCGTGAGAGATGACGTCCGTCGATAACCAACGGGCCCCCCCTCCGCGGCGAGTTGTGATGGTGGGAGAAGGCCCAGGCTGGAGAAGAAGAGGCCTGGAGAGAATGGCTGCGGGCGGGTGTCACGTACAATGTTTAATCGGGAAACAAGTGCGTTCTGCGCCGAGGTACACATGTCTACCCGGCTGCTTCGTTCACCAAGGACGAAAGAACCTCTTCGCGTCGAGACGACAACCCTCTCGCCTTCTGGACATGTAGCTGCTTGAGAGAACGTGCTGTAGGGAAACAACCTAGTGCAGAGCCCTTTAGAGGGGTGCAGGGGGAGGAATCTAAGCAAAGAACGCGACGGTGGTGATAACTGGGAGTGAGAGGGCCGGGAGACGATGACGATGACTGCTTCTGCATAAAGGGGTCGCGAAGACGTTAAGGTGTCATCGCGAACGGTGTCAACGCACTTGGCCCGATGCCCGTCAGGCCGGCCGGCGCTGATCTTATCTGCTACCAAATTGAGCTCTTACGATGAAATTATACTGTCGCGCCTAGAAAGGGGTGAAAAAAAAAAGGGGGGGGGGGGGCGACGACGTGTTCTTCGCTTCCATTGGCCTTCGGAGTTCGCCTGCCGTGGCCAATAGAAAGCTCCAAGGCGCGACGTATTCAATCAAGCTCCGCCAGGTGTAAGGAGCTCTTTGGCATAATGTGTTTGGCTTGTATAATTGCCAGCTCTCGTTAAAACTGATGGACGGCCATGCTTAATAGGTATACTAAATATACTATTATTTAGACATTTTATGTGGAGCAACTGCTACTTCCTCTCAGGTGAAAATAATGGCCTGACGCCGTACCTGCAAAAAATTGCAGTCGCTATGTGTCAGCCATTTCACTGACCACTTAAGGAATAATATCGGTTTAGCCCGCCATATTATAAGAAGGCCAAAATAAGTTTTATACCACACGGTATTTAGTTTATTTAGTACTGGTAGGCATTTTTCATTGTGGTCATTTCAACACAAAAACATCGTTCCCATTTTTGCGGTCAATCCATAGATAGCGACCTTCGCAAAGAACAAAATAGAAACTCTAGTAAGTAATTCCCCAGTGGTACCTTCTCACAAATAAAGATCACGGTTTTCCAACCCTGTTGCTATACAACTGTAGGTAAACATGCAGTCTGACCATGTGTTTTTGACAACCACAACGAGCAGATACAGTGTACATAAGCTGCCAGTGACCCAGCGCCTTCTTAAGACAAAGGTCACATCAAGTCCGACTTCTTGTGAACACATTTATAGGTCGCATCTGGAAATAGGATTCTGGCAGTGCTGCAGGGAAAGAAGAACAGGTAAAATATATTGTCTTTGAAAACTGAGGAGCCCACCGTCCCTACGATCTCATGACAACACATCTTGCAGCTCTCGTGCAAAAACAAAAAAAAACGAAAAATCCCTGCAGTTGTGTTGAGTTGTTGAGCTCGATCGTTGGCGCTTACGTATGTTCAAGAACTGCTTTACCTTTATAACAATAACCTATACCTCAGTTTGTTTACACAGTACGCTCTTAGTGACAATTTCATGCTGTTTCTCCCAAAAGGGGATCGCTTGGATGTCTACCTCGCCATTCATCAGGCACCAGACATCGCTGGAGACGTTTAGCGTGCTAAGCTGAGCATAGTAAGAGCTCTGGCTGTCCAATATGCTGCCTTTATACAAAAAGAATGCAACACACACGCCTTATATTCTTTAATGACGAGTTGTTTCTCATCATTGCAGAATGCAATCATCCTCAACTTCATGGCACTAACGAAAGCGCTCCTAGCCGCACAATCACTGTATAAACGGTGATCACCAATCAGGCCCGGCAAATATGGGTGTCGTTGTTTTTCTTACCATACGTAGACTCGATGTCAACTCCGGTTGTCCCCATCAATCATGAAAGCCAGTAATAGCTGCTTAATGCACGTTCTCTAATTTCACCGAGACATTTACTGCGACCTGAGCACTACCTTATAACGACCTCGTGCAAGGGCTGCCTCGTTTCCTTCAGCCTTCCGATTTAGTGGGCATAAATTTAAGCTCCTTCGAAACGGCATCAGTACGCGTATCGACCAAACAGGCTTCTGTTTCCAGACTTTATGTTCGAAAAAATACTACGCGATTGTATATTCATGCGTCTGTTTCTACCTTTGTGGACGTTGAAACGTTTACGATGGCAACATACCATTTAAGAGAAGAGGAATAACTGGCACCGCAGATAAGCTCCACCGTCTCTGTGAAGAACGAGAGGACCCTTATACGCTTTGCATTTAAGAGTGTAATGCTCTTACATTTCGGGAATCGTTCACATGTTTCGTAGTTCGCTTCTCGCTCGACATCTCAACCATGGATGTTTGTACAGGAAAGGAACATTCGTGCGAGTGGCGTTTGCCATTGTAAACTCACCTGTGAAGGGCTCACCGTTCATTGCCTTCTAAGATTTTTCTTCGCCCCCCTCATTCTATCTCTTTATCTCTCTGTTTTTTGTGCTCTCTCACTTGCCCATCAAACTTATCGCATCCCACGCGTACACGTGTATCATGGCGAAACAGAGAGCGAACTTGTGAAAAGACAAATAAGAACAAAACACGCAGGGTGCACACTGTGTGCCTTGGGGTGTGCATGTGTACAGTTTCTTTGTGCCCTGTCAATATCGAGCTGAGGTTCGCCCTTCATACATGTAGCTCGACTTCACTTTCGCGCAGAGCGATTCTGATTCGCCGATGCAAGTTCCACGGTCGCAGTTCCTTTTTTCCTATTTTTGGAGGGCTAAAAGTTAGATGGTAGGGCAGTCATTGCCTTAGGGCAGTGGTCGAGCCCGCATATAGGACGGCTTTCAGTTTTCCCATGGTAGAGTACCGAGTACTCTAAATAGTTAACCACTTTTTCTAAACAAATATGGCTGTATTCAACCCATTTTTTTTTTCATTTTTCAATTAGTATATTTATGAACTAATCAGACGTCACTGGTCTCAAGCATTCTTTTCGTGGGGCACCTCGTGTGGTTTCTATGGGGGGAAATACAATCATGTTACGAAACTTCATATTTCATAATCAGGCAGCGTCCCGATTTTCGTCATTCATAAGATCAATATCGACATGTGCCTCCAATCTTGACGCCATATCAATTCAGAAATGACGCATGTAAAAGATATTAGAAGGGCCTTTTTTTCAAATAGAAACACTGCCGGACCATATCCGGTATAATAAACGAGACATTATGCGGATATATACTGGACGTTATATGGTATAATGATCAGTCACCAACTAGCCCAGCTTTCGACCTTATTGAACTACCGAACATCCCGTTCAAGCTCCCCCCCCCCCCCCAACCTCCACTCCATTTTTTTTACTGTCGACATCCTGGCACGTTTGGGGCTAAGTTTCATTACTACCGCCCGAAAGCTGAGGAGAGTTTTACAGCTCTCCCTTTTGGTAATGTTGCGCCTTTGGGTAGCGTGGTGCGGACTCGGGCCATCCGAGTCCCCGGAGAGGACGAGTAGAGAAGCCGGAGAAGGAGAAAAAAATGTTTATATACAGTATTTACATGGTAGCGTGGTACAACATGAAAAGAGAATCACACACGAGCGCCTCTGCGCTAGCGTTTTTATACATCGTCCGCCTTCCCAAGATCCCTTGCAAAGAAAATTTATGCGCAGGATACTCCAATGAGATCGTCGTCTTCCTCTCCGTCCCCGAAGAGGGAAAGCCAAACACCGCCTCCCTCTGAACCTAGGAAAGGGGCAAGACATGCCCAGTTCGCTGTTTGGTGAGGGAGACCCCACGCGCCAGCGTGGCACCACAGTGAGATGACGTGGAATCCCATGCGCAAAGTCGCTCCCTGATGCAGCCAGGTTGACTCAAGCAAGGCAGAATACCCCGTACAGCTGCTGGGTCGACGCTGCTTCGGAGTGTTGCTCTCGGCGGCTGACAAAAGCTTGGCCAACGACTTTTGTGTCAAGAGGAGCCGGCGACGTGGTTTTTCCAGATTGTCCGCGTCCGTCGCCGTCCCGGTGCAGGGTTGACTCATCAACAGCTGCCAGGTGCCAGCAGGCCGCGAAGACCACGTGGAACTTGGGCGAGGCACAACAGCACCCCCGCCGCCAGATGATACATCGGGAGGTCGAGTTGTTCCATGCAGCTCGGCCGGGTCGATCTCGGCGACGTTCCGGCAAGGCTCTTGCTTTCTCGAAGGGCCTGGTCAAACTGGAATGCTCCAAGAGCTGGCCTCTGCGCCCCGCTTCGGTGAAAAGTGGGTGACAAGCTCCAAGAAACGACCTTTGTCAGCCACACACAATGCGACAAGCACCGCGTGCACGCCACTCTCATCGCCAGGCCTCCGATTTTACAAAGCAAACATCTTATCTTAATAACTTAAGCTCAAGGAAACAATGTGCATACCAATCGGGACAAGTGTCCAGTAACTCTTTCATACGTAACTCCATTTGGAATCGAGATAACATTATAATCAAGCTAAACAAGCAAACTGTAGAGCTCGGGACAACGAGGGAGTCAGTGAAAAATTTCTCTACGCCCTCACTGTAACACATTGAAAAAAAAAAGTACACATAAACTAGGTAAAGGTAAACAAAAAAATCAAACAAACCTTCCGCGTCTTTTGACGAGTCAAAACGCTCGACTTAGGGCGTCTGCATTTGTATGAAGGCCACCTCTCTTGTAGCGCACCTCGAAATTGTGCTGCTGCAGTGCTATGCTCCATCTGAGCAAACGACCATTCTTAGGTGACATTTGGTGTAACCAGGTTAGTGGAGAGTGATCAGTTTCTATAATAAACTTAGAGCCAGCAACATAGCAGCCTAGTTTTCGTACGGCCCAAACAATGCAAGCACATTCTTTTTCCGAAGTGCTATAAGCCTCTTCCCTGCTGCTCAATTTGCGACTCAAATACAAAACCGGCCGCTCCTCTCCACTCTGGTCCGTCTGACATAGCACTGCTCCTAAACCGCGTTCGCTTGCATCACACTGAATAGTGAAAGGTTTTGCAAAATCCGGTGCCCTCAAGACGGGTTTCTCACTCAATGCGTGCTTCAGCTTCTGAAAAGCGTCTTCCTTTTTAGAGTCCCATTGAATGTTCACAGGTTCGGTCTTGCGTAAACTATCTGTCAAAGGGCTGGCAATCTCGGAGTAATTCGGGACGTAATGCTGATAGTAACCTGTGAGGCCGAGGAATGCTCTCATCTCGGTCTTAGTGCTGGGACGACGATAACCGACCACCGCGGCTACCTTGAGTTCGGACGGTCGACGACGCCCATTTCCTACAATGTGCCCTAAATAGCTTACTTCAGCACAGCCCAAATGACATTTCTCTCTCTTTACCGTAAGACCTGCATTTTTGACCCGTTCCAAAACCATCCGAAGGTGTTCAACATGGTCTTCCCATTTGTCCGAAAATATCGCCACATCGTCTAGGTAAGGCAGCGCAAATTTCTCGAGCCCGTGGAGAACCTTATCCATCAGGCGGCTGAAACAATACGGCGCGTTCTTGAGCCCAAAGCTCATCATCAAAGGACGAAAAGTGCCCAGGGGTGAGATAAAAGCAGCGTATCGACTCGCGCGCTCTGTCAAAGGGACCTGCCAATACCCCCTAACAAGGTCTAACGTAGAAATGTATTTCGCCTTAGACACTGTCTCTACCCTCTCTTCAATGTTAGGAATAGGGTAAGTCTGGTCGACTGTTACAGAGTTCAGGCGGCGATAGTCCACGCATGGCCTTGGATCACGGCCCGGAATCTCAACCAAAATCAAAGGCGAGGTGAAATCACTGTCTGCTTCGATGATAACACCTAGGTCGATCATGCGGCGAATTTCGGCCTCTAGTATCTCTCTCTGTCTAGGTGACACCCGATACGGCTTACAGCTGATCGGCTTGTTAACCGTCAGCTCAATGTCGTGCTTAATCACATCCGTTTTGCCTGGCTTCTCGGAGAAAACGGTAGCGAATTCCTGTACTAAAAGCTCTAAATCTTCCTCTTGAGCCTTACTTAGGGTGTTCCCTGTGTCTACCCTATCGGACAATGTGCTGCTGACCGTGCCATCGGAAAGACAAAGGATTTCCGCGCCCTCATCCTCAGGAACATTGAGTGCAAGGTTTACTACTGCTTTTCGTCGCATGTAGGGTTTCATTAGGTTACTGTGATACACTTTGGGGCATTTCCGGCCCCACTTTACCTCGTAGTTGGTGTCTGAAAGCACTGACAACACTGTCGCTGGTCCCTCCCATTGTACGTCCAGCTTGTTTTTTCTTGAAGGGCACAACAGCATCACCTCATCGCCCACTCTAAAGACTCGCTTTCGAGCTGACTTATCGTAACGGGCCTTGGAAAGCGCCTGTGCTGCGCGCATGTTGCTCTCCACCACTTCGCGTGTAGTCCCCAGTCGCCCCAATAAATCCAGTACATAGGAAACCACATTAGGGTCCTCCCCATATCCGGTCCATGACTCTCGTATTAAGTGCAGCGGACCTCTCAAGTTCCTGCCGTAGACAAGTTCAGCCGGACTAAAACCCGTACTCTCGTGTGGGGCCGACCTCAGAGAAAACATCGCAGCTGGTATACACCCCTCCCAGTCACTTTTATGCTCAAAGCACAAAGCTCGCAAAACGCGTTTCATGACCGAGTGCATGCGTTCCACAGGGTTCGACTGTGGATGGTGAATAGAGCTATGCGCGATTTTTATCCCGCAGCGTTCTAGGAATGTAGTCGTAAGGCAGCTTGTGAACACACTTCCGTTGTCACACTGTATCTCCGAGGGAAAACCCACCCGAGAAAAAATAGACAACAATGCGTCCACCACGCATACTGAACTCAACTCTTTCAGTGCGATTGCCTCCGGGAACTTGGTGGCAACGCACAGCGCGGTCAGGACGTACCGATATCCTGATTTAGATGGAGGCAGAGGCCCCACGATGTCAATCACGAGCCGACGGAAGGGTTCTGTGACTATTGGCACTAGTTTCATTGGTGCCTTCCATTTGTCTGTTGATTTTCCTATCCGCTGACAAGTGTCGCATCCACGGACAAACATCTCTACATCCTTCCAGCACCCGGGCCAGTAGAACTCCTGAGCCAGCTTAGCTTTCGTTTTCTTTATACCTAAGTGGCCCGCCCAGGCGTTGCTGTGGGCCAGGTCGAGAATGTTCCGCCGGTATTTTAGTGGAACTACCACTTGGTTGTAGACCCGCCCTTTAGCGTTCTCATACCTGCGATGCAACACCTCGTTTTGGGTGTAGAACGAAACGTTCTTCCTAGAGTTACCTTCCTTATGTATGGCATCTAGCAGCATAGAGAGTGCGAGATCCGCCTTTTGATCGACCACTAGCGTTGCACGGTCGGTTCTGGCTAGCTGACACCAACTGGTGGACGCGGGTGTTAACACCGAGCCTGTCACCAAGTCCTCGTTTTCGGGCGTTAGAGATATTTCCTCGCTGTTGTCGACCATAGCCCCAGTTTCCGTCTCGACAACTCGCATGGCAGACTCATTTTCCGTCGCAACTACCTCAGGTTTTCCTACACTGCCCTCGGACGTCTGTTCCCCAGAGGGTGAGCTGCTCAGCTGTTGCGTCAGCTCGCGCGCCTTCGAACGGGTAAGGGCCATGCAAGCTATTTCGGTGGCAAATGATTCTCCACGTGTTTTTAACATTTCCTCAGACTTATTTGAAAATAGGTAAGGGAAGTGCTCCGGAAGGTTGGCTGAAATTGCTGCTTCCGTACACAATTGGCCGAAAGGGCCCTCGATTACAACCCTCGCTATCGGTAGGCAGACGCTTTGCTTTTCTGCCACTTGCCGAATCCAGGCACACTCTCCTATATAGTCTTCGGAAGATACGCAACTTGGATGCGCTACATCCATTGTGGCCGCCGAGTCCCTCAATACCCTACACATTCGGCCGTTCACTGAGAGTGTCCTCATGTAAGGCTTCAACAGCTTTAAGCTATCCTCTGACTCCTGAATTGTGGCAAATGCCATGTGCCTCTTACAGCTCCTGGCCATGTGGCCCTTTTCTCCGCAGCTGTAGCAAACAACTGGCTTCCGCGCTTCTAACGCATGCGCTATGTCACCAGGCGCCTTTGAACCTGATGAAGGTGCCGCCTTAGTCCCCTCACTGTCCTTTCCCTGCTGATTGTCTAATAACTTGGAATTTTCGGGTTTCCAGTTATTTCTTGCAAACCTCTTGCGTCCCTGGTTTCCCGACCAGCTTTCTACCTTTTCATTTTTTTCCGAAGTTCGTGGTGTATTGCGGAGACTACGGCGTGAGCAGTAATCTTCGGCGAGTTCTGCTGCCCTGTTCATGTCTACGTCTTTCATCCTATCCTGCACCCAAAGCCTTACCTCCTCGGGAATTCCCCGGTAAAACTGCTCAAGTACCATCAACTCAATGACCTTGTCATGGTTGCCATAGACTTGCGCGCTTTTGAGCCACTCTTCAAAGTTGGCTCTAATTTGGTAGGCATAGTCTGAATGAGATTCGTTGCCCCTCTTAGAGTGCCTGAACCGCAGGCGGAAAGCCTCTGTCGATAGGCGACATTTTCGTAGCAATGCAGCCTTTACCCTGTCATACACCTCGGAGTCCTCTTTATTCATTCTTGCGATAACATCGGACACTTCGCCTGGTAGTACGCATATCAGTTTTTGTGGCCAAGTCTCCCTACTAAACCCTGCATTTTCGCATGCTCGCTCAAAATGCACGAGGTATAATGCAATGTCGTCACCCGCCTTGAAGGTGTGGATTAGATCCTTTATCTTTGATTCTCCACCCCCTGAATTTCGATTTCCCACGGACATACGAAGCTCCAGTTCTTTCAGACGGATTTCATGTTCTTTATCCTCGCGATCCCTCCTTATTTCCTCCTCTCTTTGTTCACGGGCTAAGCGCTCACGCTCCTCTTTCTTTGCCAAAATGGTTTCTCTGGCCTCAATGGCCTCTTCTAAACTCACTTCCTCTTTTCCCAAGTGCTCCAAAATTTGTTGTTTTCTTTTAACCGAGCCGACCGAAATATTCAGCTCCTGACAAATTTCGAGGAGTTCTTGGACCTTAAACTTCTCCATCTTAGATATGCACACCGTTTCTCTTCTAAGGTAATTTTGCCCACGAGCCACCCAATTCTTGGTCTGCGAATCAAAATTTACCAAAATCACCCTACCACGTTACCGACCATCTGCGCTAACGAGTCTGGCGAAAAGAAGAGCAAACACGCGGCACTCACCACTTCGATGCAGCCGACGCAGGCGAATCCCATAAGCTGCCAGCCACTGTTGCGCCTTTGGGTAGCGTGGTGCGGACTCGGGCCATCCGAGTCCCCGGAGAGGACGAGTAGAGAAGCCGGAGAAGGAGAAAAAAATGTTTATATACAGTATTTACATGGTAGCGTGGTACAACATGAAAAGAGAATCACACACGAGCGCCTCTGCGCTAGCGTTTTTATACATCGTCCGCCTTCCCAAGATCCCTTGCAAAGAAAATTTATGCGCAGGATACTCCAATGAGATCGTCGTCTTCCTCTCCGTCCCCGAAGAGGGAAAGCCAAACACCGCCTCCCTCTGAACCTAGGAAAGGGGCAAGACATGCCCAGTTCGCTGTTTGGTGAGGGAGACCCCACGCGCCAGCGTGGCACCACAGTGAGATGACGTGGAATCCCATGCGCAAAGTCGCTCCCTGATGCAGCCAGGTTGACTCAAGCAAGGCAGAATACCCCGTACAGCTGCTGGGTCGACGCTGCTTCGGAGTGTTGCTCTCGGCGGCTGACAAAAGCTTGGCCAACGACTTTTGTGTCAAGAGGAGCCGGCGACGTGGTTTTTCCAGATTGTCCGCGTCCGTCGCCGTCCCGGTGCAGGGTTGACTCATCAACAGCTGCCAGGTGCCAGCAGGCCGCGAAGACCACGTGGAACTTGGGCGAGGCACAACAGTAACTAGGGCAGCGCGTATGAAAGGCGGAAAACGTGGATTCTACTTTCACGGGTTGCAGAGTTATTTTTCAATCCCTTTCTATCTTAACTTTTACATTTACAATCATTCAACGGTTTCTTGCCATCATTATTTTTTTATGCCATGAACTCTTAGCTTCAAATGCCTTATGATCACTGCACTGACCGCAAAAAAAATTTTTTTTGAAGAAATGTAAGAGGAGCAAGGCCAACCAGACAGAAGCCTGTCTTGCTTCTCCTCCCAGTGCAGCTATAGCCCACAATCGACCACTCTATCAAATATGATTGTGGGCAAACTTGTTCCTCGTGAGCCAAGATTGTGGCAAATTATAGCATATTCGACTGGTCGTTAATGGGCCCCGTCGTGAACAGCATAACTGTGCTACGAGTACTATGGACGCCAAGCGAAGTACCAAGCTATACCAAGCATTCGCAATGGTATAGGGTGCACCGTATAGTCATCACCGTTGACAGGCGTGCACATCTTGTTTGGCAGCACTGCGCGTTTGTGCACTGCACCTCTCTATGGTGATAACTGGGCGGCACATACAATATCATTGCGAATGATTGCTTCTGAATGTTTTTTGACGCTCATAGTACGTACGTGCACTATATTTACCTATTATAAGTAAGTACATGTACTGTGACAGCAAAGCTGAAATTCTTCTAATAAAGTAAGTTGTCTGAGCCACCAGTGTGAGCACTATGATGACTCTCTTAGAACAGCCTAACATATTTATTTATTTATCTTCACATACTGCAGTCAGGTTACAAGGCTATTCCAGGAGTCGTTACAGGGCAAGGAGGAGGAGGAATAAACGTTTATTTTTCGAAAGAGAGTAGCGGTGTAGGTTCCACGTCCACCTTAGGTGGGAGGTCTCCTCATTCCAGGAACCCTCTGGCCTTCGCTGCCTCCTTGGCCCTGGCGACGAGACGTCGTTGTTGGTCCAGGTCCTCCAAAGCGAGCTTGGCATCCCAGAGCAAGAAATATTTTTTTTTTAATTTTTTCAACGAAAACGGGAGACGTACAATACAGGCCAGGGAAAAAGAAGAATTTCATATAGAGAACTATATATAAACAATGTAAAAAAGAAGCAAGTATTACGGTGCAAATCTTCTAGTGCCCTCAGGGATTCGTCTTTTTGTCACGAACGAATGTGACCTGGTATGATATTTTACATTTCATAACATTGGGGGAAGGAGGGTATTTACAATTGTCAGAGCGAGGATGAAACACAGATTTATTTATTTATTTATTTATTTGTTTGTTACGTACTGCAGACCTTTAGGTCCAAGCAGGTGGGCAGTTACAAGGGGACATAGTCGAAACAATAAGTGGCATAAAGATTGTTTGGGGTGAGTGTTTCATACACTCATAGTGAACACAAGGAGCGACATAGCAAATTATTTCATAATAACGCATGTACCAGACAAAAGAGAGAAAAAACACCACAAATTCATACTTCATATGTCGTCCGATTCAAGTAAAAATAAATACATAATAAATACGGAACAATAAACACAATTATTTTCACCGTTCAAGCCAAGAAAGTAATGAATACATAAGTATACAATAAGTAGAGCACATACAAGATGAAAAAGAGAACGAAAAGAAAAAATGCGTTGAGAGGTGTTATACAGCTGTTATGCGATAGATATTGCAGCGAACTAAAGAAGGAGTAAAAAAATGTCCCCACCTCCCCGAAGGGAACTGTGAGGAAATGCGAATGCAATTCTTGCGCCGAGAAAAAGTGTCGTTGCCGCCGGACATTCGCTTTCACCAACTTCTGTGATCGCTTTGAGAAGCGCCCAGCCAGTAAACGGTCGAGAGTGAGGAGCGAGCGGACGGGAATATGAGGCGCCAGCGTTATCGGCTCGGCGTTGGCGTTTCACTGCGGCAGCTCGAGCACACACTTCCGAATGTTCTTGAGAGGCGCCCAGTCAACGAACGGTCGAGAGTGGTGGCGTAAGTAGTTAGAAGAAAGAGAAGGCGCCTAATTTCTGCAGCACGGGAGAGTGGGGCGCAGGGAGGAAAGAGAGTGAACAGGGAGAGCAGTAGCGGCGATGCCGTGCACCTACCCTCTCCTACACTCTTGCACCACATGTTTCGGTTGCTAAGGGGCGAGGATTTTTTTTCTTAAGTGATTCTTAAAAGAGAGAAAAGAAGATAAAAGTGAGCCCTGTAACTGTCTGCATCATAGTGTGACACCTCAACAGTGGCTCACGAGGGAAGGGGATAAGGAGGGATGAAAAGGGATAGGGATAGAGGTATAGATGAGGACGCCCACATACAGAAGTAAAGATAAGATACGCACCCATTCGCAGCCGTTATGGGAGAGGGAGAGCGGAGAAATAACACCTGCTGGCGCGCGGACAACGACGGATGCCTGACATAGCCCGACTAAGAAATACATTCGCATTTAAAAGGTTCCGCAACATGATGTCACGTTCTTTAGAAAATGAAGATAAACCATGGTGCGTGAGATAAAAAGATGGCGAGAAATTGAAATTATGACATCTGCAAATGAAGCTTATGTACTTTAATTGCCGATTCAGTTCATTTTATGTCACCGATTTTATAAGGCTGCTATAGAGTGACACGTACAGAAGGATTGGTCGCACCATGGTTTTGTACGTTAGCAGTCTTGTTTCCTTCAGGGATAAACGAGATGAACGGTTAAAATATCCAAGCTTTTCATGGCCTTTGCTGAAAGTTATGCCAATGTGATTAAACCATGACAAGTTTGAGGTGGAAGGGAGGCCGAGGCAAGGGCGTCGGCAGGATAATGCACCTGGAGGTGCAAACCTGAGCTGAATTGCGGCTGATACAGGGGGTGGGGGGGGGGGAGGCGTTGGCACGTTTTAAGGCCGACCCCAACCTGCCGACACCCCGGTATCGGTGTCCAGTGTTCATTCATTCACTCATTCGTCTTCTATTTCGAATATACCATCTCGGAGCGAAAGGGCACTTTCCTGGGCGCCACAGCACTGCGCGCAGATGCGCGCAATACTACAGAACCGCTTTGCGAATGTTTGTGGGAGAGAGAGAGATCAACACGAGAAAATGACACAGGGCATATTGTTTTCAAGTGTTTAACCTACGGGTGTGGGTCCCTCCGGAAAATGCCATCTTGTACGTCTTCCAGCCGGGCTGAAGGTGAAATAAACTTTCTATGTTGCTGGAGAGTCCCGATAATACACCCCCCAAAGAGGTGTCCACCGTAGTTGTTGGCCGCGCCCACGACGATATTGGAAGACCACGACCCTTCGCCCGTTTGCAGGCCTTCTGGACTTGCTGAGAGCTGGGCTGAGAGCTGTAAGCTTTTAACGGCCCTCTCCCAGTCCTGTTCTGTGCTGAACTTTGCATTACGTTACACCAGCCACTGCTGCAAAGCAGCCTGCTTCCGCGCATAACACGAAATGACTGCCAGGTTGTGCATCATCTCTGTCCCTACCCACGAACATGGGGGTTCGTGTAGACCCAATCAGGTGATAGTGGATTTTTGTTGTAAACTTTCTCTCGACCATTTCGTAGACAATCAAGGAAAGTGAGAGAGAAGAGACGCGCCGGCCACTGATGAACGCGAGAGCACGCCACCGCCGATTTGGTTTCCCGGTCGTTTTAACGCGGGAGCGCTAAAGAGCTTTTTCTAGCAGAAAATTTCGTTGTCGGCGTCGGCATCATTGGTTAGGAGCGAAAAATCATCATGTTCATCACAACATTTTTGTGAGAAACTATGATCAATGTTCTAGTTAGGCTTAGAGACGTTCGAAATAAAAAGCTATCTGAACAAAAACTACGCTAACTTATCCATGATGCTCGGCCAAGCGAAACCATTTTAAACAGTCGTTTGCTGCGAACAAAGTGAATCTTTCAACAGCTACGCCACAATCATTACGAAGCGGGCGTCCGAAACCTCCGCCATGTTTTACGTACACTACGTCAACCACGCTAACACGGTAACCTTAAATCTGAAAAAAAAAAATAGCGTGCGCATACGGCGAACGGTACGGGTCACGTACATTACCCCGCATGCGCACTCTGATTTCGCCATCCCGGTAAGTCCTCTGTCCTGCTAAGCCAGGTAAGCTATAGCTGTCTCTCAGAGGATGCTTTGAAACGGCCAACGTTACTCGCATAGACGTTAGTTTACGTGGGGCACGGTTTTAGGCATGCAGCGAGAACCCACGGCAGGCTATAGCCATTGAAAAGGTGATGCGCGCACAAATCGCGTTCTACTCTTGAAGGCGAAGTTCAGGCCTCCTTCAAGTTTTTTTTTTATTATTATTCATGTGCATCTCGATCCTCAGTGGTCAGCAGAACTCCTGTACTTACTTTAGCTTCACCTGTTATGTCCACTGCCGCCGAGTTCCGGTCATTCTCTAGCAACTCGATGGCCTCTTCGCACTTAGCCAGCACTTTCTCCTTCTCGTTTGAGATCTTCTTCATAACTTCTTTGATGGCCTGCTGTAGGCTGAACACGTAGTTCTGTACAGAGTTTCTCGAGGCGACGCGCTCCCTCTGCGTAATGTCCTCCAATCGGTATCCTCCAACCCATATGTAAATACGAAGTTCTCTGGCTTCACTATATGACAGAAATATGTGGATGAAAAAAATAATTGTGACTTGAATGATTGATTGATTGATTGATTGATTGATTGATTGATTTGTGCGGTTTAACGTCCCAAAACCACCTTATGATTATGAGAGACGCCGTAGTGGAGGGCTCCGGAAATTTCGACCACCTGGGGTTTTTTAACGTGCACCCAAATCTGAGCACACGGGCCTACAACGTTTCCGCCTCCATCAGAAATGTAGACGCCGCAGCCGGGATTTGATCCCGTGACCTGCGGGTTAGCAGCCGAGTACCTTAGCCACTAGACCACCGTGGCGGCGCATTTGATTGTGACTTGCATGACGCTTGCTAACCATGTAGAAACTTGTCAACGACAAACGTTTTCTGCGAACAGCCGTTAGGTTGCGTGAGATCTACACGATATGCCCTGAAGCGTCGGTGAACGTAAGAAAAGCGTAACTATACTACGTTTCGTTGATATTCATTGTAAACGTAAATAATCAACAAGGAGCAGCAGCAAACCAAAACTGTCCTGCCGATGCATTTCGTGCATAAGATACATTGTCACTTTTTGCGCCCAGAAACCTATTTCCAATAGTTCCAGTGCCATCTGAAGTTGGGGTTTGGGGAATCCTCTTGGTATCCCCTCAATCAAAGAGGTGTAAAAAAAAATCGCAGCATATCCATGAACTGAACCATGATAAGTGGAGCTAAGCGTCCATCATTTCGTCCGCGCTACCGTCCATCCGTTCGTTATTGCTTCCGTCCATCCGTGCGTCCGTCCGTCTATCCGTGTGATAGTCCATCCGTCTGTGCATCCATCCGTCCATCCGTGCGTCTGTCCCTGCGTCCATTCGTCTGTCTATTCATCCGCGCGTCCGCCCGTCCACGCATCCATCCATCCGTCTGTCTGCTTGTCTTTCTGTCCATCCGTGCGTCCGTCCGTCCGTTCATCTATAGTGTACACTGCAAGTGCCGCCATCTCGCGTCTTTTCATACTGATTGTAGTCGCGCGATCATCTCTCTCCTTCCGCTGTGGCACATACCCACTTTCTCGGATATGTGCCACCAACGGTTATGCGCAACAACGGGGGACGCACAAGCCACGCCATAAGGAGCTTCACACCTAAAAAAAGACCCTTCGGGAAAACTTTACTGCTTCAATTAAGAATGTTCCAGTAGTTCAATCAAGATTAATGAACAAACGATTCAATTCCCACCGTACCTTATCACGTCACAAAACGAGCAAGCGTCCATATTAGGGTATGTAATCACGAAAAAACCATAAGCTTCATTCATGCATTAGCCTAGGACGGCTCGAAGGCGAAATTCTTTTTCTGCTTCTCCTTTTTCCTCCAGTTCCTTTTCGTCTTCCTTTTCTTCTTCCCTTCTTCACAGTCGATGCATTGAACCTACCTCACTCCGAAGACTTTCAGCACCTACCGTGACTTTGCACTGCCTCCAAGATCGAAGGAAATTCAAGCTTTCTGCACTTGACTCTGTTTCGCGTTGCCTCCGTGACCGCGGCCCGCTTGTGACCAAGCGACGGTGTCTTGTGACGTCGGCATCACGTGACGGCACGTGTGTGATGTCATAGTGACGTTGCGATGACTACGAAAATTTTCTCGTCCGGGACACCATGGTGACGAAGACACGGGATGATTTTTCGCATCGCTCGTATTGACGCCTATACGCGGGACAACAATGCCGACGGTCAATTTTCACGTGTGAAAAGACACCTAAGGCTTTCACCTTACAGGAAAGCGCATTGAATGCAGTTGGGTGCTGAGCGCTTCCATTAACTAAAACAGATGAAACTGAAATCCTGGACTGCGATTCGACAATTGTCGACTCAAGTCCAAAGACAATTTTCTTCTTGTTTTTTTTTTCCTATTCACATATATGTTAGTTTTCTTATAGAAAACCAAAAAGGATCAGGGCTAAAGGTGGTAGCATGCGTCTGACTGAGGCCCTGAACCCTGTAGAATCGGTGCTTGGCGAAGCAATATAACTAAAAGACAACCACATATGTACACACTAAACACATGATCGAGTCGAACGTCAACATAATAATCGTCATAGTGAAATCAGTAGAGTAAATAACGTAAGCGACAGACGGACAGCATGAGAAACAACACAACATAGTATCCAGCCTGCCGACGTTGGCAATGAAAACACAATGTGCAACACAATTTACTATATTTGCATATTTGTCTTTCATACACTCCTAAATAAGGCGATTCTTTCATCTAACAGTTTTTTTCTTAGCATTTAAGAGCCTAGGAATTCTGTATCGCTGGCGAGTGCCTCCCATCACTCCTTCTGGTTTTAGGTTGCTTACAGTTAATCACACGAACCCTGCGATCGCTGGTCGTATGAAAATTGCCGGACTCGGCATTTGCCAGACTTTCTTAAATTTGCATGAACATATAAATTTATGGCGTACTTACCCAACTGTTATTCTTCGTAGTTTCATAGGCCACTAAACGACATCCCATCAACGGCGCGCCAGGAGGATGAGCAAATATTTCTATTAGGCATGAAGGTCAAGACACAAAAATGTTGTGAGGTTTTTGTGTGTTATCCCGGGCACTGTTTGCCGTTTGCTGCGATGGACTTCGTAGTTAGGCAGTTGCATGAAACTGTATTGAGCTCAGTCATGCTCTGTTGTAAAATCTTATAAAACTTGAGCAATGCATGACAAAAAAGTTAACCTGTTCGTACAGTTTTCTTTAGAGTTCACTATAAGGAACAGAAGTGTCATAATGATGTACATAAAGACAGGATGCCGTCATTCTGGCACTGTGGTGTTAACTGCGACATAGAAGGGGAAAGATAACTGCGTGTTTTTCGGTGGACACTGAAGAAAGAAAGAAAGAAAGAAAGAAAGAAAGAAAGAAAGAAAGAAAGAAAGAAAGAAAGAAAGAAAGAAAGAAAGAAAGAAAATGACGCAGCGTCCCGCTATAATAAGCTTCCAGCCGGCGTAACTACATAAGCTTCCCGCACTTTATAGGAGATCCACACCATGCTAATTGATACGGCTTACGAGAAACTTCACCGCTTTTAGTCGGCTTGCGTAAGCCCGGATTCCGCGTTATGTAACACGAGAAAGCTCGGGAGTTACTCGCCGCTGGCTGCTCCCTTGATCTCTCCCCATCTAGTGCGGACTCGTGTATACTTTTGCTTTCGTTGGAGCTTGAAAGAACGTAAGGGGAGGTAAAAAAAAAATACACACGCTCGAACGTTGGGCAGCCGGCAGGGTTTCGCGTATGGGCACACTCTCACCCATAAACTCTGCTTAAGCCGTGCAACGAAAAACAAAATACGGGGGAAGAAAAAAAAAAAGCACTACCACCGTGGAGGTGGTGTGGGTGAAAAAACACAAATCGGCCGCCCCGTGACGCGATTGGTGAAAGGGGGGAGCGCCAGCGCCCTCTCGCCCCAGCCTCCATTGGTGGGCGGGATGAAGAGCGCGCGTCTGCTACGGCGGCTCGCAGACGAAGACGCGCTTTTTTCGGGTGCGCCATCGACGTGCGGTCCAGGAGACCGTTGCGCGATACACTTTCGGCTATGGATGTCTGCGGCGAATCGGGGGTGGCGAAGCCGGCAGCGCCGGAAACCTGACGCAAACGAGAGTACGCGAGGTTGTGTGAAACCGGGACGGACACGACGGCATGGGCGCGAGACCGGGCCCTCTGCTTGCGGTCTGGTTTGGGCTCGTCGTCTGCTTCTCGTACCGGCCCGCGCAGTGCAGTTGGTGGTAAGCGAATGCAACCCCCCCCCCCCTACACCAAGCATGCCATTCGCCTGCTTTATCTCGCAAAGTCTCGACAGTACATGCTTCGACAACGAGTGGTGACCGGAGCTTTTCGGTGTTTTTTTCAGACGAAGTTAGCTGCTGTAGTTCATCGCACCGCATGATGCGTTAGACTAGGAATTATAGGAGTGCACTAATTTGTAGTGAACTTCACCTTTTACAACGTAAAGTGGATATTCGCGTTCGCACGTCGTGACTACGAGGAGAAAGAATTCAATGAGCAACGCGTGAGAAAGGAAAGCGTCACATATAGGAGAGAATTTCAAACAATACAATACGCCATTTGCCAGAGTTGTATTTCGGAGTGCGATCACCCCTGCTAAGCTACTGTATATCCCGACAAGCATGGACTACACACACAGGTATTTTCTTGCATGCTTACTAAAGTAAGGCATATAGGATCTGCGCTCAGGTATTTCTAAAAAAGCGCATTCATAAAGTCAGAGATTGACTCTTCACAAATTACCTTCTACCGACCGACAAGTCTCAAAGAATGTTTGCAAATAAGTATTTTGTGCATGTGTGTACATGCGAATGTATGCGTTTTTCTAGGTTTTATTTGGTACTTGTATATGTCATAGCTGTCACCCAGTAACGGAAGTAGTAAATCATGCAAACAGCTAGGGTAATATCTCGGTTATTCCATTCGACTTTGTGCGTATATGAACAGAAGCACGTTTTTAGAGTTTACTATAAGCCGCAGAAGTAGCGTTTTTGCTTAGTTATATAAAGTATGAGACTTCGTAACAGCCAATACTACCGCGAAGCAACTTTTCGTTGACGCTAATGATTGAGAAATTGAAACTGCCTATTATTTTTTTTTTTTTGTTTAAGACGGTAGTCACAATACGAATGGCATCCTTGTTTACGGTAGCAGAGGCGATGCGCTTGGAAAACTTCAAGCGGCCCACACTTGTTCATTTGCCATGATGACGGGAATCAATACAGAAGTATCAACGTGAATTTATCTTCCTGGTTTCTTTGACAGGGAGCTTGTTGCAGGTGAAATTCACTTTTAATATACAGAAAAAAACAATATTCTTGTTGTCATAAACATCGACGAAATACGATTTCTGTGCACAGGCGATTCCTACCAGATGTATAGACCTTTCTGCATAACGCACTGACCGATGCTCTTGAGCTCGCAAGTAGCTTTCTTCAGTTTTCGATATTCTTCGTCAGATATATTTGCAATGTGATAAAAGCTGGCTCTATTCTATTCATTTTCTCGTGTCAAGCCCACCGACACAACAATATTCTCCATATCCCTGATGTTCAAGTTTAAAAATCCCCTCAGACCAAAAACAGCAATTCAAACTTGTATCTGTACCATCCACAAAGCGATGCTGCTAGAAGCGACATCTGTGTTTGGTCATTTAATATGGCGTGATGCGGAAACTAGTAGTTACTCCCCTCTAACCATAACATCAAGTTTGAGCAGAGCCCTGCAGGTATACCCCGTGTATGACCCAAGTAATGTTGGGGGGGGGTTCGAATGCGTTAACACATGTGCATGGTTTGCGCGGCCATGTCATATACATGCAACAATATGTCCCCTGCTTCTCACTGAAATCAATGGTGCCCTTTAATTCTTTCTTATTTTCTTGAAGTATAGCCTTTAATTAGTATAATGAATAACTCGTTTCATTATAGAAAGCCTGACATAAAAATAAATAGATGTTCCTAAACGTGCGGCTGCTTCCTATTAGCGATTTTTTAGCGCTGCGTACGTAATAACGCCCCGTTTTGCATAGAGTGTATGTGCTCTAATCTGCGCATGCGCTATAATTGAAACACGGCATTCCTATGTGCGCAACGTCGTTATGGACGTTTCGCGTACGCGATAAGAGATCTCACTTATTTGTCTTGCTGTGCTTTTTTCGACTTTTCGTTAATGTATTCCTGCTTTTTTCTTCTAACATATCAGGTTCTGTGCCATACACTTCTTACTTTCACAAAAATGCTTCCTTTAAACGTTTGTTACCTAGATGCCAAAAAACGTAGCATATACTGCGCTTAAAGATAAATAAAAATTAATTGGAGCGTGAGAAACGTTTAAAATACGCGCGCGACATAACAAACGATCTAATTTTATTTCACCAGAACTTTATCGAACAAGGTTCTGACTCAGTCATATCAAATTTTTGAATAAAAGAAAAACATAGCTGTAAGCTTACTGCAATAGGGAGGACACGGTTAAAGACGTGAACATTGTTTGAACACTGTAGTATTACAAAGTCCCTCAAAAAGTATTATACATTGCAGCGACAACAAGCGAAACAATTGCGAAGAAAAAGTTGAACAAATAATGACGACTAAGCAAAGAAAGCATATAGCTGTGTTGTTTTAGACATTGTGCAAGTAAACTAGGTATTTTGACGTTTATGCACTGCCAACATTTTCTCCACTTGTAAAACACTTTCGACTGTGAGTTGAGAGCATTGAAAGGCTGCTTTACTCTCAGCTGTATTCTACGCCATATGAAAAACGAAGTGTTAGATACGATTGAATGTCAATGTGTCCTGTACGCACCTCTTTATCCACTCAGTGATTGGCGACTGTCCCAATTATCTGTGCTGATGTGCGTACAATGTTTGTGAGGTGTTTTATGGTGTGCAGTTCGAGTTTATGCTTGCGTTTTCTTTTTCCCAAGCAAGAAAACTTGAACTTTGGAATAGTCATGGCTCTAACAAGACCTGCCCTCTAATATTTTTTTTGCTTCAAATCTAATACAATAAGTCACTCAACCAATACATTTCAATTACACCTACTTAAGTTTAGATTACGCATATGAAGGCCGGAATGCTCAATCATAATCGCGCAGTATTTTATCGCAAGCCATCTCGGCGTTCCTCATCCTTGGCATTGCACACTTATGATGATAACTATGAATGACGCCATTTCCGTTAGGTTACGTCAACGCGCTGTCAATAAAACGGAAGCGTTGCATCTGTCCTTCGCCTTGCATGAGGTGGAAGTAAGAAAACTTTCTGCAAAGTTTGTGGTACCTATCACGAGTCCAGATTGTCATCAGCGCGAAGTATTTGGTAGTGCAAACTATGCCTTATGATGCACCAATCATGGAAGCCCCCTTTGCTGCAAAAATGCTATGTTAAACACCCCAATTACAGCTAAACTGGAATATGTGTGTTGATTGTGTCGCATATTTAAACTAAAACTAATATCGATAACCTCGATAAAGTGCAGTGAAAGGAAGTTAGAGCCACATCTAACGAATTCTCAAGATCAGAGACGTTCGCAGAACTTATGAAAGTTAACCATGATGAACCACTCGAGATGAGAAGACAAAAGCAGAAAGTGGAACTTCGAAAACTGCATGCTTCACACGAAAAAATGACCCCTAGACTCATCTTTATATATATCGCCTCCATTAACGAGAAGTACACATCACCGTATACAACATGCATTAACACGTTACTTCGCGAGAACAAACACATTTACAAATTCAAAATCGAATAGTACCGTATAATCAAATCGACATGATAATCTTAATTATTATTTGTTTTGTAGCGTTTTCACAAACGTATTAGCTCTACTTTTGTAATACTGTTTTCGTTTTCTTTGTTATTTTCATCTTTTCTCCAAACGTGTTCACTGTATGTACTATTTTTCGTTGCCCTTCCTGCTTGAACTACGTGTCTGCCGTATTCAAGACATAAATAAAATAAAAATTAACACGCGAGTACTGAATTACGAAATGCACAACAACAAATTAATAGTAACGGTCCCTGCATGGGATCCATACCAAGCACTATGTACGAATTAAAGCTCTGTAATACACTCAATCGAACTTCGCAAGGTATGTCTTGGGGACGATGCGATCGATTCGACAGCGCAGCGAATGTGAAAACAACACTGCGATGGCTTTGTCTAAACGAACACCACAAAAGTCTTCGTCTCCCGCTATTTTACTCAAAACAAAATAATCAAAGTTGGATTATGGCATCATTACACCTGCATCCCCCACATTATTCGTCATCAAGAAGATTGATTGATTGATTGATTGATTGATTGATTGATTGATTGATTGATTGATTGATTGATTGATTGATTGATTGATTGATTTAAGGGGTTTAACGTCCCAAAACCACTATATTATTATGAGAGACGCCGTAGTGTAAGGGCTCCGGAAATTTCGACCACCTGGGGTTCTTTAACGTGCACCCGAATCTGAGCAAACGGGCCTACAACATTTCCGCCTCCATCGGAAATGCAGGCGCCGCAGCCGGGATTCGATCCCGCGACCTGCGGGTCAGCAGCCGAGTACCTTAGCCACTAGACCACCGCGGCGGGGCTCGTCATCAAGAAGAGATCATAGGCTTGCGGTTAAGGAGTGTCACCGGACGAGAAATCTTTTTGAACTTTTTTTTTCGCACACAATATCGGACTGGAACTAGTTACCGCCTGAAGTTCGCCCCCCCCCCCCCCCCCCAAAAAAAAAATGCCGCCATATCCACGAAGTGCATGATGATGAGTGGGCGAAGCTCCGGAGGTAAACCTGGTAAACCATGAATCCTCCGTACATTTTGCCCACTCGATTTTATTGCAACGCTCCCCCTAGCGTACGTCGCCGCACTATATCGAACGATGACACGCGCCATATGTGGCATCATTCCTATTTTATAACACCTCGCATCTTTCATAATCAACTACACGTACCGCCGTCTAGTTTATAACATCTTGCATCTTTTGGACGGACGGACGGACGGACGGACGGACGGATATGGTTGTACCCTTTAGATCTGGCGGTGGCTAGCGTAATACTTAGAACTGACGAGAGGTGGCTACATACAGGGGACGCACAGCCCACGCCTTAAGGAGCTTCGCTCCTAAAAATGGTTGATTTGTTTTACGTAGTTTTATGTCATTAGCAATAACTGCGTTGGTGTGAATAAATGAAACATTTGAATGGAAGTATACAATATCTTCAAAGAGCATGCTGCAGCAGTGACATTCGTGGTGATTTCGGTTTCCTACGACTCGCTCGCTTCTCGGGCGTACGTATAGGTGTACGTAGTATACATGCGGAGTGCCGCGGGTCTCGGATTGATTTCTGAGCGTTGCCCGACAACGTGGTCGTTCGCTTTTGCGCTGCAAAGACGCGGCCGCATTGCTCACCTGTGCTCCCCGTTACGACTATACCGGTGATTCATGCGGCGCAAATGACGGCGCTTCGAGAAAGGTTCCCCCCGCTTTCAGTGCCGGCACGCAGTCGAGATGCATACGTACAGTCATCGCTGGGGTTTTACGTGTAAAACCAAATGTGATTATCAAGCACACCACAGTGGAGTCTCCGTTTCTCTGTTACAAATTATGGTAAACAAACTTTTACCCATCAAACAACTTCCATATTAAACAAATTAGAACATAAGCTTAATTTTGACCGTACAGAAAAAGCATTTAGGGTACAAGTTAAAGAAGTGCTGATGCAGGAAAACATACTTTTTTGATGGATACTAAAAAATACTGATGTTAGCAATGGTAGTAGTCGGGCGATGGAAATCTTGTACTGCATGTATTCTATTAACTATAAAATATAATGGTATGTATGACATGTCTCTAATGTTCTAGTCTGATTCCTTCCTTAGTGATTGTTATTTAAGTATGTTATGTAGTAAGTATGTTACGAGATTTGTATAATCAGTCAGATTCAATGTAACATGATATTTTTGTCAGCTATTCTTTGCTCTGTTGCTTCTTTTGTTCATGAAGGTGTGGATGCGGCGAAAGCTGTTTTTTATTTTTATTTTTTTGATGTACGAACTGTGTACAAGGGTGTTGGGTCCTCTGTGAGGCTATATGCCTTTAGCCCCAACATCCTTTTGTTTTTGTGTCTTGTACAAGAAAACAATAAAACAAATTTTGAAAATTGAAAAAAATTGAAATTGAAGTTCAACCAGCTGGGACTCTTTAACGGGGACGTAAACAGGAGATTACTAGTGGGTGTTCTTCGCATTTCTTTCGTGGCTGCATTGCGTGTGTGATCGGTAGTCAATCACGCTTTTCAAGCTTAATATAATGCGAACAGGGTTGCTAGGTATTGCCTCTATTGCTCTAATTCGGCTATACTTTTGCAGACCGGTGGTGGCAAAAAAATGTTTTGGTTACTTTGTGGCTACTTGTTTCCTCTGTATAATGGACTGAGTTGCCACGATGCGGTCGCAATCGCTGGCGTTTCGAGTATGCGATGACCCAACATGGCGGTCTAGGCGCCATTTTCAGCTCCGAATATTGAATATGGCGATGGTAATACGCAAAAAGAAAATGCATTTGCTACGTGGTGGCGAGTCGGAGAACACTTTTGCGTGAGCTAGACCTCAGTTTTGACCGCCTATCGCTGAACTAAGACTCAGAGCACCAATCGACATTAAAAAAGGGATATCTGAAGAGCTGCTCGCGCCATTTTCGAGGACTGAATGCGGGCTGTATACGTGACTCATGAATATTGAATTCATCATCACGCAAACTAATATTAAGAAAGTGACTACAATTAGCGTTCCGATTGCTGCAACAATGATATTGAGCTCACTGATACCGCACTCATTTTAGGGGCGAAGCTCCTTATATGGCGTGGCTTGTGCGTCCCCCGTTGTCGTAGTGCGTAACCTGTGGCACATACTCGCATGACAGTGGCACGTACCCGCCCTCGGGCACATATATCCGCATGTCCACATGTTACGGAAAACGTAGCACGCTGCTGCATTGTCACGCTCTCGGTGTTAACAAAGCGCTGACAGCAGAAATGTGGTGCATACCCTCGGTTAGTCCTTGGATTGTCCGCTGGATATGGCGGCACTTGTATATGATGGGTATATCACAAAAAGAAGCGATATGGTGGTACCTGAAGTGTTCACTAGATGAACGGACGGACAGACGGACGGACGGACAGACGGACGGACGGACGGACGGACAAACACACGGACGGACGGATGGATGGACGAATGAACGGGCGCACGTACGGATTGACGGACGCTTCACCTCATTCTTCATCATTCATTCCGTGGATATGCTGTGAATGTTTTATTGTTGCACGGCTGTTAATTCTGCTTTGTTGAAGAATAGTCATGCAAGGCGCATGAAGAGAGTAACTTTTGCAACCGCGCAAGAAATTTTCGTCGTGTTGAGCGAAATTTTTACTAAAATAAACAGATTATGCTTGAATCACGGCAGTTATGGCTTTGAAGTGTTCATGCTGTACCTATTAACCTTTTTACCAAAAGGATTTCGCATGTGGCCACTTATAAGAAAACAGCCTAATTGTTTCCCCTCACATGTGGCTATACTTTTGAATACTTAATAAGGCTCGTGGCCAAAGTTGGTTAGCTCTTTTTTCCTGCGTTATGGCTATTATTTTTTTTTTTTGTCTTTGACCTGGCAACCCTCAACGGGACACTTTATACGCGCTGAGCTACTTCGGTGGGTTTGCAAGCTTGTATGAATGCGTGCTCAATTAGGGGAAAGAAAGTGATCTTGGTCTATGTACTACGGCGCCTGTTAGCCCGTTGCGCGTCAACTGCCGGGGCCGAATCCAGTAACATTTCTTTCACATATGATTCGTTCTCATTGGTAGAGGGTTTCGCTAAAGAAATGGCTGGAATCAGAATTGGGTGAAAGTATCGCTTAAGAATAAGTCAAACGTGGAACGTTTCTTGCAAGGACGGGATTAGATTGCCACAGAGAGGAGGAAGTGCTATAACAGCCGTATTGCTGCATGGTGAAAGGTGGACCAGGTGTGCCAGTGGATATTGACGTCTGCAGTGGCTTGCGCAAACGAAAGCATGTCCTATTTCTCGCCTGTATGAATCGGTTCCGCTATTTCGAAAGAAAGAAAGAAAGAAAGAAAGAAAGAAAGAAAGAAAGAAAGAAAGAAAGAAAGAAAAAAAAGAAAGAAAAAAAAGAAAGAAAGAAAAACTGCACGAATGAATTAATTAATTATTAATTGATTAATTAATGAAAGAAAGTGCTCCTATTCTGTATTATATTTTGTCAAGTTAAAATAATATGTCGCATGTTTTCAATGATGACCTTTCTGATCCGACCCCGCCGCGGTGGTCTAGTGGCTGAGATACTCGGCTGCTGACCCGCAGGTCGCGGGTTCGAATCCCGGCTGCGGCGGCTGCATTTTCGATGTCGGCTAAAATGCTGTAGGCCCGTGTGCTCAGATTTAGGCGCACGTTAAAGAACCCCAGGAGGTCGAAATTTCCGGAGCTTTCCACTACGGCGTCTCTCATAATCATATGGTGGCCTTGGGACGTTAAATCCCACATATCAATCAAAGCTTTCTGATCCTATTGCTTGAAACACTTCTGCAGTAACTTAACAAAAGTAGGAAAAAAACGGCAGATATCCACAACAAGTACAGTGGTTGGAAAAGCGTCAGGAATTTATTATGAGGCGCTGACGCGCATTCTTATCACGTACAAAAGCGTGGTTAAACTTGTTCTTGGCTTTGCTAGATGCAGCCTAGCCTGCAGCATGTGTGACTCGCGAAGAATCTGGGGTGAGTGCGAAAAAAAAAACAATGCACAAGACGTATGTAAAAGTAAATCACGCGTTTTACCTGCAGAGACAAAGTCGTAAGAACGTTATCAGCAATTGCGCCATGTATACAGCTTTTCCTTGTAATCTTTTTTTTTTAATTTGGTTACTGCAGAACGTGCCCGAACGTTGATAACACATATCTCAAAGCTAAAACCTTGGTTTTCACTTCATCATGGTATTTTTTTCTTCATTTAGGATACTGCCTAAGAACAGCTACATCAATCGCATACTTCAATAGTAAAAGGCGACGCAATCTAAACAAGGACAAGATACAGGACTAGCCCTCATGTGTCAACCGCGTTCGTTTTTTCTGACAATTAACTAATACATCTTAAAATGAAGTACAAGGTGGGTACATGGGATAATGCGTACTCTCTGTGTACTTCAGGATACTGAACAATTACATAGTATCCTGTGTACTTCGGGACACACAAGATACTGTACGTACTCCAATTCAAGGTATCTAGTGCATTTTCACAATAAACCAAAGCACTCGGCAAGCAGCGACCTCTATCCTAGCTTCTCCGTGTTAATATTGAACTGTGAACTGTGGACACAAACCAACTGTCTCGCATTCAGACCATTCAGATGCCAGTAAATAGTTTTCGATGTTTTGTCTACACGCACTTCCTTCTTTCTCTCATTCATTTGCAAGTACAACTAGCGTTTGGTTAAGTTGATCGCGTCTATACTACTGCCTGATTCCTTGTTAAACGATCCACTGTTTCGCATATATATACACTGTCACGCTGGTACCGCGATAGGTCGAAAACTGACGGCGACACAAAAGGGAACACGCCCGTCAATCCGACAATCGTTTCTTGGCGAGCACCGAAGTCAGCGTGCACAGTTTCCGGGGTCTGGGCTGCGGGGTTAAACGTAAATAAGTGCGCGCCATGGACACCGATCGTTTACGGCGGCAGGTATCGGCTCGGAAGCTTCCGGAGGCCACAGCGCAGAAACAATCGATGATACTGCATGCATCCGTGCGTTTTTGTATTTTTCTTTTTAGCGGCGTGTAACCTCGTTTTAAGAAAACACCCACGCAAAGGGCAGGCGTTCTGCGAACGTAAAATGTTTAAACCTTTGTCACTGCTGTCGATCCTTCGCTCAAGTCGGTAGCTTCAGCCTGTGTCGGGTAACGCGCCAGCCGCGATGCGTGCGTGGACAGCGAGCATTTTACAGGTCACGGCATGCATGTACACGCACGCTTCTGGGGATTACGGGCCTCTTACGGCCAAATCTCGTCACTAAACGGCTCAATCTATTCATAAGCGTACTATTGTTTTTTTTTTCCTACCTCTTTCTTTCATTTAAGTACATATTGCGTTAATTCTGTGCACTATAGGTGAAAGCGAAGTCAGAAGGCAAACGCACTCCGTGTGCTTCCGAGTTGAGCGCCGTACTTCTCTTTTTTTTTTTTTTTCGTTCCGCACTGTAATGGGACCTTGGGAATTGTCCTTGCAACTTCGCCTATGGTTTTTCTTTGCGCTCCACGTTACATTTTGTCTTGCTTCTTCTTTCATCCATACGTCGTAGCGGCCTTTAGTATGTAACCCGCCTTAAGAAGTGTGGCAGCTTGGGCTAGCTGGTATGACATGACGATAGTTGTAGCGCGAGAACAGAACGACGACAACCAGACGTTCGTGTCCTTCTTGTCTCTTTGTCATCGTTTTGTTCTCGTGCTTTAACTATCATATTGCCCTAAGAAGCTGGGAGTAAATACCGCCCGCTGGAACTCCTGCATCTGAGGGTCACTTCTGAAGATTCAAATCGGGCACAATATATACCGGCCCCGAATTGTTTCCAAACCTCTGTTCCCTCTCGCCCGGTCCTCGTTTTTTGTGTTTCTAGGTTGCTGTTTTTTTTTTCATAGATATTTCTTCTTTTATATCCACCCTTTGTACACGATTTTCGCGCATTAACTTACGCTGGCACAGAAATGACAGGCATAGGCTAAGCACTGAGCTGTCAACTATTGAGGCGATACAAGAGGAGACACAAAATGCAAGCGGAAAGAAATACACTGCGCTAATGCGTTTTCTTTCATATACTTTGCTTCCCAGCGCGCCGAATGGCTCGCGCCAACGTAACCACATCAACACGGCCACAGGCCTATAAATATAATAATTCAACTAGTGATTTACCAGTCACAAAATGTGCTTTATTGCGAAAACATGATATCTGCAGGACCGAACTGCACAGCTCAGACCCATAAGTGAAACTAACAAAAAAATTCTGTGAGTTCACAAAAAAACTAAGAGAAATCGAGTTTATTTCCAGCACTCATGTCGCAGGGTTGCAGTTAATAAACTTAGGTTGTGAGAAAACAAATAAATAACTTTATGCTCGTTTAGGTGAGGAACATTCTCAGCCAACTTGAAAATGTCTACATCAGGGCTGCGCACCGAGATACGCGAAAAGTCGCAAAAGTGTTCATCGGTTAGTCGGGAGGACAAGGTTGATTTGATTAATTTCCTTCTCAAAAAATTATGTTTGTAGATGCATACTACTGAACACTGTTATCATGGCTGCTGGTAGTTTCTTCCAACTAGAAAACTGAGTCTTACCACGATCATCAGCTATGGAGGGTGGGACGGGGCAGATGTTAATGTTTTTTTTTTTCCTCCACCCCACGCGATACAAACTGCCGAACTAACCCTAAAGAAAGTTTATTCATTCGTTCGTTTGATCACACAATCGTAATATCTGGGATTTTACGTCCCAAAACACGATGTGATAATGAGAGACGCCGTAGCGGAGGGCTCCGGAAATTTCGGCCATCTGGTGTCGTTCGACGTTCGCTGACAACGAAGAGTACACTGGCCTCTACCGTGTCGCGTCCATCGAAATGTGACCGTCGTGATCGGGATCGCAACCCCGAATTTCGGGTCAGCAGCTGAGCAGCATATCCACTGTTCCACCGCGGCAGTCATTTGAGGCCAGAGAAAAACTTCACAGTGTATTCACATCAAACGCGTCTTCGAGATCATCGTCTGTCTGCATCAGCGTACAATGCCGAATGGACGCGATCATTCTTTGTCTCTTCCTTACCCCATCCGAGATCAAAACTGCCATGTCGACCTTCAGGTAGAGAGTAACAAGGGAAGGGGTAGGTTCTGACGTCCGTGCCGGAAGCAGCAGAATACTGCCTCACGGGCTGCATGCGATCCCTCCTTTATATATATATATATATATATATATATATATATATATATATATATATATATATATATATATATATATATATATATATATATATATATATATATATATATATATATATATATATATATATATATATATAATTTAATGAGACTAGATGGACAGCTCGAACAGCCGTCGGTAAGAGGCCAGACAGTCGAGTCCGAACGCTCGCTCGCTCGCTCACTCACTTATAAACACACACACACACACACACACACACACACACACACACACACACACACACACACACACACACACACACTCACACACTCACTCACTCACTCACTGTCTCTCTTTCTTCTCGAGCCATTCGCCGTGTCCGTCTCCATGTCTTTTATACTGGTCGGCGACTACAACGTAGACATTATGGGCCTCAGGATCTCAGGTCGGCAAAAGAAAGTGGAACGCACTCAGACTCACTCAAGAAATATATTTTGCGCTTTGGACACAGTCGGACTCCGACTAACCAAAATTTTCCTGAGCCGAACTCCCTTGAACTCACACTCACGAAAAATGTATTGAACCGCACTCACTCGGACTCAGACTCACAAAAATATTACTTACCCGAACTTACTCACCACTCAGATTGATTATTTGATATGTAGGGTTTAACTTCCCGAAACCACCATATGACTATATGCGAGACGCCGTAGTGGAGGGCTCCGGTAATTTTGACATCCTGGGGGCTCACACTCAGACTCACGGCCTAATCTCAGTCAGAGTGAGTCCGGGTGAGTCGACTCACGAGCGAGTTTGCTGACCCATGCTTAAGACCTAGCCTCACTCTGTCGTCAGCATTCACTTTGTGGACCGGCTGCTAATGTTTTCGTCTGCCAGTCCTATGTTTCAACTCCCCATGCCACGTACTTCACTCTAACTCTTCTTTTACATTTTTCCTCATCCCCCCCCCCCCCACCTCCAAGTGTCCTGGTTGTGGTGTCCTCGCCCGAGAGACAGTCACTGCGTCACTTAGCCTTATCCGTAACCTTGTTCCATCCCAATGAATCTCTGCCACCGTGCGTGATGTTGCCGATAGGCTGACTGCTCTGCTCTTCTTCATTGGTGCGCTCATATCGCGCAGAATTTTGAAAGCTATGGTTCAACCTGTAATAAATTACCCTTTGTTCCATGGCATCCCATATTGGACTCATGCAGACATTTTTGTTTTTTTTGCGACAGAGTCAAATTTGACACCATCAGAATAACTCACATGGTTGTGCGCACTAAATATTATAACTTACTGCTGCCATTCATGAAGCAGTATGCAAAACGGACGTGAAATACCTTTTGCAGTGTATGCGTGAAAGTCGGGTGCGTGACCAAGGGCAATTCGTATTCTTTTCTCGCAACCTTTTTTTTTTTACACTGCAAAAGTTTGAGAAAATGATTGTGGCATATCTCGAAGCCTCATAAATTACTCCTCGTTATTAATGTTCTTCATTTCCTTTTGCCGATAGTGCACAACCGGAAATCTATACGGGACAAATTTTTAACAGCACGCATTTCAGTGAAAAAAATACTCAAACTGTTGTCCTCTATTCTGTGCTGCTCACTAAAAATACAGACAAAATACAGCCTTGGAGATCACGCAGCACAACTCTGTTGCACAGGATTTAGGTCGTGATAGTAGGTTCCGGAGTGATTCATCAAAGTCGCGATACCTGGAAATTAGTAATAACATTATTGGCACGGATACATGAAAAGGGTGTGTGAGGTCCAACCAATTCAAATTGATATTTAACTTTTCGGTTTTTTTTTTCGGCAAACTGACGACACTTACTTCACGTGCAGTGGTGCAGATTTGCACGGGAAAGTATAGCAGGGTGACACCATGAAAAGATACAAGGGTACCATGAGTATATGCAATAAAATATGATGATTGACGGCACATTAACACTCGTTGACATTTCATATCAGTTGGACATTCCCTCTCGTCGGACGTCCGACCTCGGTATGACAATCGGAGCACGTTACGAAGCAGGTTGACGGCGCTAAGTCATGAAAAAAGCAAAAATGTTGGATATCTTAGCGAGGGTGATTGCTTAGAAAGGGTGTTTGTATTGCACATCGTGTGCTGCTGTCCCAGCTGCATCTTCAAGCAGCTGAAGCGCAAATACACAGAGTGTGAAGCGCCACTTCCCCACAGTGAGTACAAGTAGCGGTTATAACATGTTTCAATGCATGTACTGTTCGCGCTCAACGTATGTTCAAAGGACAACTGCACTCTCGAAATATCCCGCATACTATAATCAATTGGATACGCTGGCTCCGATTCTGGTGGACGGTGAAGGCACGAACGTTCTCTGTGATTAAAGTAAACATACTTCTTTTGGTACTGAACTGGACCAATACCGCATTTTGTTTCGATTATTCTTCGCATTGCCATTAACTTTCGTGTTTCCTGCACTAGTTTTCACTTGTCTTCCCAATACATATGACATTTTGAGACGCATCTGTGCTCGATGCAGCTGCGTATGTTTGGTGTCTTGCGTGAGCTACTTTTTTTACGCAGACAGCGAGAGACTTTATTAGGGAAAACACATATTTTTGCCGGCTTCAATATATCGCTGGCATGCTACTCGGCACTTGTTTTTTTACACCAACTTATGTGAACCTGAAATTTTCATGTTTGTTCTTTTTTTTTACCCCCCCCCCCCGCTATAATCTCTGTATGGGCGCTGTGAGTAATAATAATTAATTGGGAGCAGAAGAGCACTAAATATATTGGCGTGTGCATGTGTAGAAAGCAACGGCGCCTGCATAAAATTGCCTCTTTTTTTTTTTTTTGCAGCGTAGGTAACAACGTTTCTCTTTACTAAGTACGCGTTTGAGGAAATTTCGGGCAGATAACCGCATCTCGTACTTTCAGCGCTTTCATTTATTTCGACGTCTTACGATCGCATTCCGGTCGATATACGGCCTCAAATTCAGGATCGGGAAAGAACGCAAGTTGCGGGGGGCATGTCTGCATGCATGCTAGTCACGCCTGCGGTGTTTGTTTTTTTTTTTTTTTTTGAAGCGCGCCACACGGACGCACAAATGAACGGACAGCGCAGACAAGGTGCCGAGTGGCCCGCGGAAAACCAGTTAGATGAGTTTATGCTCCAATGAAAGGGGGGGGGGGGGGGGAATACGAGAAGCGAGGGAAAGCAGAGATAAGGCGCGACTCCGACGTGCCGTCGAGGCAGCGTTGTGCATACGTGCCGTACACATGTTGAGCGCGTATCGGACAAGCAGATCATCTGCTCGGACCGGAGCACGCTATGGGTTTACAAGATGGCTCGGCGGACGGGAGAGGGGAAGGGGTGACGTATTTCTCGGTTCTATTTTGGTGCGCCCCGCCGGGAGCCAGGCTTTTAATGCCGCGATGATAGGCTCATTCTCGCTTGCGTTGGCGACTTTTATTTCCCGCCTATTAATTCTGTCACGAATCAAGCGTGAAATGAAATGGGAAGAAATGAAGTTTATATTATGAAAGTGTTGTTGTTGATATTGTTTCACGCAAAATGCATTGGCGGATAGGTGGCTGAACGAGGAGAACTAGGAGGAAAATATGTTATCCTTTTTTTTAGATGCATAAATACAGAAATACAGGCTAATTCAGAGCTGTTTGTTCCAAAATTATGAATGCGCTGTTAATGTCATAAAGCAGTGCTTCTTATTGTCTATTATCTTTCTTATTATTTTCTTTCGTTTTTTATAACTTTACTCTTTGTGTGTTTCTTCGATATTCACACACCACGATGTTGGGATAGCCGGCTCCAGTGTATACCCTGCGTCCCCATGTTACCACATGTAAATAAGAAGTGCAAAAAAAAGCCCAGAATCACAGTACTGTGTGCACAGGACTGCAACCGCACAAAGGATGCTTTTCACGCATCCAACCGAACAACCAGCCCGTCACATACCTCTATAAGTGAGTCCACACAAGTCTTGATGACCAGCTCATGTGAATCCACCTCGTCAAGTGTGGCTGTCAGTGTCGTAGCCTGGAGCTGGCACACCTAGAACGAGCCTCCCTCCCCGATTTTTTTTTTTTTTCGTCAGGGCATACAGTACGAAAAATGACCATTGTGAAAGGGTGCACCCCTCTCCCCAAATCAAGAAAGTGCCATCCCACGAAAAAAAATTTCTGCGAACATCCCTGGTGACTGTGTCTTCTTTTTCATTCTATTTGGTGCCATTGAGTTCATGTGGTTGCTGTTGAGGATATTTAATTCAATCCAAGCACGAGTGCGCCCGGCGTAGCAGTGATATTGATAGCATTGAGTCCGAATGAGCCCTCAGCGGAGACGGTTGGCGAGCGAGGATAGTGAGTTCCGTTTACTGGCCCCGCCGCGGTGGTCTAGTGGCTGAGGTACTCGGCTGCTGACCCGCAGGTCGCGGGATCGAATCCCGGCTGCGACGGCTGCATTTCCGATGGAGGCGGAAATGTCGTAGGCCCCGTGTGCTCAGATTTGGGTGCACGTTAAAGAACCCCAGGAGGTCGAAATTTCCGGAGCCCTCCACTACGGCGTCTCTCATAATCAAATGGTGGTTTTGGGACGTTAAACCCCACATACCAACCAATTCGTTTACTGTGCCGACCTACTCAATATCGGTGATCTGTGACGCCATCACGACGTCATGGATCAGCAAGGTTATGGCGTCATCGTGACGTCATCCCGTGACATCGTCTATTGGTCACAGGTGAACCGACCTCGGAGGTCGGGCAAAACCACGTGACGTGCAGAAAGCTGCAGGTGTGGGAGGAAAAAAAATGCAATAGGCTGAGAACGTCGAGGTGATTTATTGCGTCTCTCTCGCACTGCGGCTCGTTATGCTTTTTTAAGAAGTCTGTTTCCGGACTGCATTACCGAGGGTGCAGAAGGCCTTCGCCTTCAAATGTTACAATGAGTGGAACACCCACCTAAACTGTACAGCAGAGCTGTTACGGTCGAGGTTTGCTGGGTGTTGTAGGTGGAGAATGATTATCGTGAAGTCCGGCACCACCTCTTTTCGTGGCTTTCCTCCTCTTATGCTTTGCTACCAGAACATGCGCACCGATTTGTCCGGCGTGGGATGCAGGAACTTTGACGGGAGAGAAAACGAGTGCGGAGATAGATATAAAGAGAAATACTTGGCGAAAGTCGTATCTCTGTTATGCGGAAAATACAATCCGCGTCCCAACGATCCCAAGGCAATCGTCGTCACCACTCGGCTATCCAGATACGCCAGCAGAGCGTAGCATAGCATAGCTTTGTATAGTATACCACATCAAGGCGGTGATGAAGAGAGAAACGTTAGTGGAAAGAGAGAGAGATAGTGTAAAGGAAAGCCGAGAAAGAACGGAAATAAAGTGAAAATATGGAGAGAGAGAGAGAAAGAGATAGAAAAATATAGGCTACGACAAGTGAAGGGGCATGATTAGCCTCGTATGACATACAGCAAGAGGTGGGATAGAGACAGGTGTGAGCGTGAATGCATAGCCATGCCAGAAGTAGCTAGGTGCCCACCAGTTCTGCCGAGACCAAGATTTGCGCGACTCGGTGCACGGGGGCGCTAATTTCTTTTTTTTTAATTTATATTCCCCGTGTCAACATTTCAATGCATTTCGCATACCATGCCTCCTGTAAGGATTCCGGCCGATGACAATGTCACATCCGCGGTTTCGGCGTGCAGACATATCGCCGCAGACAATGGTTCGCGCACTCTCCAAAACAAGGGCTTTTCCCGGCGTCGAGCGACGCTCTCTTTCTCGTTGGCGAGGGAGACGTGGCCGCTTATCAGCTTTTCAATTTGCCATAAATTACGACAAGCCCCCCCTCCCGGCCAGTCGCCATGTATAGACGCACGTGGGCAGAGATAGGAGGCGCTCTCGCCGGTGTTATAAGCGCGCGGGCGAATGGCGAGAGCTTTGCGCACGCGCGCCGCGATGCTCGCGGCACTTGGTGGTCGTAAATTGCGCTATCGCGATGGCCGTATCGCGCCCCGCAAGTGCACCCACTCTAGCTGCACATTGCATTCCACTTTTAGCCGCGCCCCCGTGGCTTCGAACGCGGTCGAGCACACCGCTCTCGAGAGGAACACGTCATCACGCTGCTCCCGTCACCGTGCCCGATGTGCGCGTTTATCAACTCTCCCTTTCTCTTTCAACCCCCTATTCCCCAACCCCAGTGTAGGGTAGCATACCGGATACTAGCATCTGGTTAACCTCCCTGCCTTCCTTTTTTCTCGTTTCTCTCTTTCTCCGCGAGTGTAAGAGACCTGTCTCAAGCTATGCTATAGGACGCGAGAGAGGAGTTCAAAAGGGGACATATGCCCCCGCTCCAGCAAGCCACACCACCACCCCAGCCCTTGTAGCAATGCAACAACAGGAGTGTGCACTGCCCAAGGCAATATCTTGCCGACACCCACGGAGAGAAGGCAGGGAGAAAAGGGCGATGGGAATTTATAGAGATACAGAAGCTGTGACATCAGCTTTAATCAACGTTCTGCATGTTAGGTCAGGGCAACGGGTGTAAGATAGAGAGAAGCTGCCAATTAGGAGTATGAAGATGATCGTTCATGATTATTGAAATAGGTTGTTTAAGATGTATTGGTAGTCCCTTAAGGCAACGCAGTGGATGCATAGCAAATTCGAAAAGGTATCGTACACTGAGCGTTTGAATTTTGGAGCATTTATATGGCGGCGCTGGCAACTCCTTTTCGCAGACAAAAAGACCAATGATTGCCCCCACCGGATCGCACATGTCTGGTTGACTTCAAACACTCACAAATCAGTGTTCGACGGTGTCAAAAAGAGCAACTCAATCTAGCCTTTCACGCTTGTTCGTCTCTGTAAATGATGTAAATGATGTTTTGTGGATACGTAACTGCATTTGCAAAAAAATTAACTATTGTTTTTTATGTCTACCAATGATGTCATTCGCTTTACACAGCGTTGTTATTCGCCTTTTTAGTAGAAGGAACAGCTAACGGTCTCTAAGCGAAAAAGAAGAAAGACAGTCGAACGTGACAAGGAAAGGTAGTTCAAATACAATATTCCATTGTCCAAGTGTATAGATTAATACCTTTTTTTATTAATATTATTCAGCCGCCGAGCCTACACGCAGTCACTCATTCCCACAATTGCTCAAAGCTCTCTACGCCACTAACTTTCCCAAGAAGCCATAACGATGGAACATGAGCTCCGGGATCAGGGGTCACCTACTTAAATGGCGTTCCACCGAATCTCGGAGGTCGCTGTGGAAAGCGGTCCTTCTTAAAACGCTCCTCCTTCCTTCAGATCAAGCTAATTTCATGCCAGATGCAAGCAGCAGGTGAAGGCACGTGAGTGCTAGCAAGAATCGCGCAGGCCAGTGCATAGGTGAAAGCGTTCGTCCAGGACCACGAACAAATCGGGGAAATGTACAAGGTCGTCATCATCTAAGGGGAACACCTCATCAATATTAAAGCTGGTAAAACTATAAGGATTATTATACTTCACGTATGCCCACTATATCACGGGTAATGATATCATTGATCAACGCAACAATAACTGCGCGCATTAGCCATTAAATGTCACCTTCCATAAGATCTTGAATACTAATCAGGTATTAACCTCTGGTGTGGACGGCCGTGTACGACAGGACAAAAAAAAAAAAACTGACACAAGGAGCATGAAGCTTTAAACCTGGGTTTCCTTTAGTGAGTGCGCCGAAGAACCTTGCAATGTGGGCGCCACAGTAAAGTTCAACCAGAATTAACTGGTTGGTTTGCGGAGTTTAACGTCCTGATCGACTGATGCTGTGAGAGAGATGCCGCAGAGGAAGTCTCCGGATACCTTACATTGCGTGGAGTTGCTAAGCATGCACTGATATTGCACAGTAGACGAGTCTAGTATTTTTCCTCCGTCGAGATGTAACCGCGGCTGGTATTAAGCCCACGTCTTTTGGGTCAACTAATTGGGGGAATAACGTAAACTGCTACGAAGCCTTCCCAACCGAGGTAAGACAAGTTTCAGTGTTCCAGCTTATCAAGTGTCTCAAACAAGCAACATGGACATTCTTAAACCACCGAAAGATGTTCGCGGCGTACCTCGCTCCAGGCATCCGGCGATCAATCCCTCTGAAGTAAGCATCAACACTGCCTCGCCATAGCCAGCCCTGGAAATCGAGGGGAATACCCTCCGCCATTGGATATATACCCAATTCGGCTTGTGTGTGCGTGTTTGTTGATGTGTGCATGTGCGTTCATGTATGCGTGCGTGCGTGCCTGTTCCAATCATCAAGATTGGCTGAGATTTTCTCCTGTGAACAATTCTAGCAGCGAATACGCTCTTGTGAATAGGCCTCAGTGATAACGCCGCATTCGCTATTAAGAAAGCGACATCATACCAAGAATTATAGCTGAAAACTTGGAAGAAAAGCACCAGAAAGACCACTCGGATGCAATAAGCTGGACATCTTTTTTCTACGCGATCGAATAGAAACGAATTGCTTGCTTGCTTGATTGATTGATTGATTGATTGATTGATTGATTGATTGATTGATTGATTGATTGATTGATTGATATGTGAGGTTTAACGTCCCAGAACAATCATATGATTATGAGAGACGCCGTAGTGGAGGGCTCCGGAAATTTCGACCACCTGGGGTCCTTTTTAACGTGCACCCAAGTCTGAGCACACGGGCCTACAACATCGAATAGAAATGAATTGCATATTTACTAGTACAACGTTTTTCTTTAAAGTTCATGATTATGAAAAGTATGTACGTTTAAGATCAAAAGAATACAAGGTTGAACCCCGGAGTGCAAAAAACTGTTTTAGCAAAGATCGCCAACCATTCTTCAACCTTCAATTTTCCAGCCCTCTCTCCACTACACACCCATAAAAAGGGGGAAAAAAGAAAGGTGGCGCAGACGCGGAAATGCTCTTGCAAAGACTCGGTGAAGTGAGGTAAACTTCAAAGAAGCAGCGTAGAGGGGGAAAACGTCGGTCGTGTGGTTTATTTCACTCGACTTTTGGCTACCCCGCCAAAAACAGGATTTCTTTTTTCTCAGCCGCACCTATCGGCGACCCACCGAAAATACACCTACTCTACCGGGAACTGTTGCCACACAAGCGATGCCGCTGCCGTCCGTCACTTTCACCGACTTGCCTCTGGCAACCATGGCAACGAGGCATATAGCGAGCGACGTGTCAGCGATGAGATATCGCACCAAGAAACGACGGGTGCCCTGTAATATAAGTTATTTATGCTGCCAAGGAATAAAAAAAAAAAACTCACAGAATCCATTATTCTAGGCATCGCAAGCTTTGTATATCTAACAAGGTTTCGCAGTGTCTTCAGGATTGTATGCTTTTTGCAAGCCATCTATAGCTCGCCTGATTTTGCAGCGCTTACGAAAGCACTACTTAACTTATATCAACAGATCAGTGCGACCGCCTGTAGAGTGGATGTACTCTCCCAAGTGTGCTTGTAATTCTGTCCATCTATCTTTTTTTTTCTTCTGCGTCTCTTTTCACCCCTTCATTCTTACTTCCGAATAAGGGTAGTAAACCGGACGTTCGTCTTGTTAAACTGTTTGCCTTTCATTGCTTCTCTCTCTCTCTCTTTCTGTGCCCGCGATCGAGTCACCTTTCACAAAGCGACGATGTCACGCTATGACATCATTGTGTGACGTCGTAGGGACGCCAAGAGTATTGTCGTTCACACGTGTTGACACCGACTAAGGTCAATGTTCTCGTTTCATGAGGCATCCGAGGATTTAGTCTTTAAAATAAGCGCCATTTTCACGTTGGTTCCACGTAGTGGCTGCTATTTTCACATAACAGTGAGTGAGTAATAAAATCGTTTTGTTTTTATTGGGGGTGGGAGAGGGGGACCTGTACGTTGTCCGATATACAGCGATCTTTTCTTCTTACACGAAAGTTTGGTGCATATGAGGAATCCGCTCGTTCATCCCTGGGCACTGCATGCGGTTTCAGTGCAAACGTTCTGGGGTCCGAGATTGGGTCCGAACAAGTAAGTGTGGTCGAATGTAATTTTGTGCCCTGTCCAATAGCGACAAATATTTCGGGCAAGAGAGGGGTGGCGCTGGCGCAGTGTACCACCTTTTTCTCCACTGGGACTGTCTACACTGTCAGTAAGGTGTAGCCACTAGTGAACGCCAAGCCTAGTCGCAATCTGTACATTACGCTTGTGCTGCAACTTTTCATGGTTGGCGGTATTTTAATGGGCATGTCTGAGTGGAACTCGTGAAGACGACGGCGACTACGGCTACTCAACTAGCGTGCTACCTCTCCTGCCATCATCTCAGGCGCTTGGTCGTGCGCCCTACCAGGCTGCAGAAATTAGGCGCCTTCTTAATTATAACCACTAGCACCACCAACATCTCCCGAGCTTATATGTGAAAAAAAAAAGAAGGCAGACCGGGCGATTTGGGCAACAATTGGTTGGACGATGATGATGATATGTGGGGTTCAACGTCTCAAAACCACCATATGATTATGAGAGACGCCGTAGTGGAGGGCTACGTAAATTTCGGCCCCCTGGGGTTCTTTAACGTGCACCCAAATCTGAGCACACGAGTTTACAACATTTCCGCCTCCATCGGAAATGCAACCGCCGCCGCCGGGATTCGAACCCGCGTCCTGCGGGTCAGTAGCCGAGTACCTTAGCCACTAGACCACTGCGGCGAGGCACATGGTCGGACGAGTCACCGACGGGGACGTTCAACCCGAACGCAATAAAACGTCTCTTCTGATCCAGTGTCTTCATGCTCCAAATATCTAGCGAGTCGGACGAAAGTGTCCCGCTTGCCTTTTTTCTAACATCCCCTTGGAGTCGCTGCACGCGCACGGTACTCACAGCGTGAGAGGAAGGGCGGGGGTGCAGCGTCTTGCCCGATTCCACGTCGCCGCGGTGGTGGGCAAAAGGACCACCTGCGCAGAGAGCCCCGCGTTTTAGGTAGTTCTCTGAAAAATCCGCCCACTTCCTCGGACAAAGCGGGGCCGAGCCGGCCCTTAAGGCCGGGTGCGAGGTGTGAATTTCGCCGGCTCGTAATTACAGGTTCGGCGCGCGCCCGTCCGACGCCGCCTCGCATCGGCCAGCAGCAGGAAGTGCTGATCGCCCAGTCACGCATCGCAACATGTTACGTCGGGGCCCCAGTGCGTAGACTAGACTCTACACAGAACTCTCTAAATGGCTCCCCTCTCGCGCTGAACACACCACCGGACATACGATCACTGTCACTCTCTCTCTCTTAATTTAGTTTTGTTTTCACGTTTAACCTACGGTACGAGTTTCCAGGCCCTGGCCTGTGGAAGCCACAGCGCTCACTAATGAGCGTTTGTGTCACTGCGCAGTTCCGCCCCTTCAATCGTGGCACGCAGTCGCTGTGCACCTGACGTTTTGAGCGTCTAAATTGGTGCCCGACGCTCAAGGTCGCGGAGTCGTTACGAAGTCTTCTTTCTCTGCAATACACAAACTGAAATGCGTGTCAGCCTGCTATTCGATGCGCTGCGGCGAGATGTACCGCGTTTCAGTCGGTCCACGCACCGCGTTATGCGCAGCACAACACTCGTTCTTTTCAGCGTTGGGACATAGCCAACATGTGAAGGCAGTTCGCAAGAGACATGGAAGCAAGAGAAATTGCGTTGAAGTGTGGGACTGCACGCAGGGCACATCACACGTGATTGTAAGGACATATTCCTCCAGAGTGAGTGAGAGAGTGAGTGAGTTTCAACAGACGCTAAGTTGTAGATGTCAGTTTTGGTGTGGTCCCGCCGGGCTAGCCGGGTTTGGTCCCAGACCATAGCGGGCTAGCCGCTATAGCCAGTGGAGTTCTGGACGAAATGCCCTCACCCAATTTGATCGCTAACAGACAGCAATAACAAACGTTTAATTTTTTTTCCTTCCCTTTGACGTGACATTCATTTCGTCCTAGAGGACACTCGGTTCAATGAAGTAATAAAGAACGAAAGAATGGCCATATTATCACAACAGCACGTTTCGGTAAGGGTAATGTGAAAGACGTACTTTAGTGGAATTGTGATATATATGGTGTTTTATAACCCAATAGTCAGTGAGGGCCTATGAGCGCCAAGTCATGAAAGTTCTGGTGGGAGGTGTACTTTCATCGCGACATATATATATATATATATATATATATATATATATATAATGCAGCAAAAACTGAGTGGAAAGTAGTAATTGCATGCGACCACTACAGTGCAAACCAAGTCGTTCTGCTGGGTCCCCCTCGAAAGAAAGTAGAAAGAAGAAGAAGAAAGAAACGAACAATAGCTCACCGAGTTAGCATTCGGAATGACGAAACAGAAGCCCGTGCTTCCCGCCCAGGTCGACCGGATAAGAAAACGAAGATGCACACGGCGAAGGTTTTTGTGCCCGGCTGCAGCCAGCATGCACTCCATGCCGTGCGCCAAGGCGGCGGCAGAGGAGACCCGACCAGCTGTGCGCTCGAACCACGCCGAGCATACCGACACGTTGAAGCCCGACTTGGGTCAGCGTCTCGTTCCTGTTGTTTTCTCTCCTAAATCAGGAAGAAGCACCGGAAACTGAAACCGCGCCCCGCCCGCATCCACATACACAGACAAGAGCGAATTCCGCTCCCGTCTGCCACGCTTGAGTCGCGTCAGCGTGCTGCGCGAGTCGAGGTGTCTTGCTTGCGAGCCGTTTCGCAGACGGACGGCGGTCTGTTCATACGTTTATGTGCGCGTGTGGTGGCACGCAAGCCATGTCGGGTGCCCATATAGCCGCAGTTGGCGCTTTGTCCCTGTGCTATAGTATCAACACCGCGGCTCGTTGGCAGCTGCAGCTTCCGTCGTTGCGCTGTCCGATCGAATTCCTTGGCTCAGTGCGAAAGAATTAGGCCTAACATTTACCGTAGACCCGCCAAATGGATGCGAAACCAAACAGAAGTTTCTCGTGTGTGTACGTATTGTATGCGTATAGTGAACAAAGAGGAAGAAATTGGTGTCCAGGCATACGTTACTCTGGCTTCGGAAACGTGGTCAGGAGACAGTATCGTTAACACCCCCCCCCCCCCCCCCCCGCCATCCTCTACATATTTTCTCAATACCCATTGTTTCGAAATGTTCACTCAGCAAGGATCTGTGTCTATGTGTGCCTAAATTTGTCAAGTCACCATGGCCATTTATTTTATGTACGCTACAAGAAAACCTACTCAATTAAGATTTGTTACCAGCAAGCCCGCACCGCAACAATCGTGAATCATATTTGCTACGCGCCCTATTTGAGATGACAATGTATCCTGATAGCCAACTGCATCTTCATCTCGACTTTGTCCAGTTGTTCTCCTTCGCCATTTTTGCTCGCGCCTCTGCACACGACGACCGCAATCCAACGAGCCCTCGGCTAGCATTGTGCCTACAATCTCAACGTAAAAAAATAAATAAATAAGCAAATACCAAGGCACTTTGTATTCTTTGTTTCTCAAAAGTGCGGCGACAAACGAGGTCCGCCGAGACTCAGTCCATATCGCCCCGCTCTCACAGTTTTGCTATCGGGTTCCACGCTGCGTTCGGGTCGCACGCACTGGACTGCCGTGCGCGCCGAGCCGCCAGTCGCGTGGAAACGAAGCTCGGGACGGTGCTTTTGCGAACCAGCGCGGTGGGAGAGATCGCGGCACTGCGCCGCGGCGAGTTTTCAAACCAGCAGCAGCACGTGCGGCGGTTTGTGACAGCGCAACCAGCAGCGAGCAAGCAGTATACAGCGGCGGGGACCGGTGAAGTGAAGTCGGCGGCGAGCGCCACCACAAGGGCAGTAGCGGCGGCGGGGACCGGTGAAAGCGCCACCACAAGGGCGGGCCCTTGTGCCGTCGCGCGTGGGAAGCGGGGGTAGATTGGCTTAGCCGAGCGCGCTGGGTACCGAGAGATCGCGGTCCCAGATCTCTTTTTCCCGATGATCGCATCACTGCCGGGTCATTAAGAGCTCTCCTGCGGCCGCGGGAAATACGCGCTGACTCCGCAGCCCCGCGCGTGTACGCAAAAAAAGGATTAGCGACGTACCGCCAGTCCGAGCGTCCCCCTTTTCTAGTCTCCGGCAGGACGTATACTTTCTTTTTCGTGTAACTTCCAAGACCTTTCGAGTACGCCCGGCCTCCCACTCGAAGTCGTCGCGTCTTCTGTTGTTTAGCCGACTTGCGAGTTCGTTTTTTTTGCTCTCTCTCTCCCAAAGTCCGGTGGCAGACACACTTGGAAGCCGGAGGCGGACATCGTGCGATCTGGTTTTGTGGAAACGCGCTTACACGGATGGCCCGTCGTATAGCGTGACTGCAAAGAAGTTGGTGGCAATTTCTATCTCACACAAAGATATGTTTCAGTTAACAACGCTCCAGAGCGGTGGTCTGTATAGCTGTCGGCTGCTCCGCTAACTGTGTAATTCCGGTGCGCAATCACCGACCACCTGCATTTTCACTGTTTATTCGCTGTTCACATCCACGTCTTTTTTCTTCTTCTTCTTCTTTCGGAAAATATTCGTCCTGTTACTCTTAACTTCGAAAGGGAGTCGTAAGTTCCTGCCGATGTTTCAGGTTTGTAGCCTACTGGGCCCGATCCTGGTTAACCTCCCTGTCTTCTTTCTATTTTTGTTCTCTGTCTCCTGAAGTTTGAAAGGGAGAATTATTTAGAGAGAGGGAGGGAAGTAAGCTTTATTAAAGACGGACAGACTAAAGTCCTACTCCCGAGTGTTAGTTCAGGATCCCCTGGCCTTTTTCACGAAGCTGGTTCTTTCTGGCGATTGGACGAGAACCGGCACATTCAGCGTGGTATGGCCGATGGCTTAATGAACTTTTTGCGTGATAGCGGCTTATTGAATAGGCTATAGTACCCCAGCTTACTTTTTTTCTCTTTCGCGCGTGTATTTAGCTCTCTCATCTTTCTTCCGCGTCCCC
>NC_134700.1:265264783-265269783 GCF_043290135.1 Rhipicephalus microplus
AAGGCCTCGTCAGGAGACATGGAAGTCTCCTTTTGCCTTGCCTCGTGGACATATTTCATGTCATGTAACTATGTCCGAAATGAACTGACACTGAAACTGAACTGAACTGAAACTGACCGAGGATGTATAATGTCGCAGGCTGCTGGGCATGCCGAGCACGTACCAAAACATGCTGACGCTGAAGGCGTCGGCGCACTCGGAGAACTGCCACAAGCTCCGCTACCAGGTGAAGGAGAACCGGGACCTGTGCGTACTCAGCCACCGCGCGCTGCAAACGGTGAGCCGCGGCGCCAAGCTGGGCATCGACGAGTGCCAGTTCCAATTCAGGGCCAGCCGCTGGAATTGCACAACCTTCCACAACATACCCTCCGTCTTCGGAGGGGTGCTCAACGTCAGTAAGTACATACGTATGCCTTTGTATTGTATATAGAATAATTTTTTTTACGTCGACGAGGAAAGCAGGCATGAATATTGCAGGCTTCGTTCCCTTCCTTGTTGCTTTTACCTTTATTTTTAGACGGAAGGGTCAATTTAGCGGTGCACTTAGCGTATACAGTGCTACGTTTGGATGCTGTAGTCATGCGTGCATAACTCGGAAGTACGAAGGTCAAGACACTTGCCTCGAATGCATCCTTGAGGGTTAAAGATAAAGATGTCAATGCATGAATGAGGAAGGGATTAGACGAGATTAGACGGGATTTACCAGTAAAGTCTTGTAGAGTCACAACTTATTGCCTCTGTACCACGTGACATATGCAATGCGTCCAGCGTAATACGGAGCTCACGAATTGCACCTTTATACGCTCCTCAAACCAGATTAACTCTTTCATTATACCGCTTATTCAAATCAATCACCAGTTATCGACGCTTCGAATCGTCGATTTTGGCATGTTGATTTCGTTCCTAACTCCCGGCACTTTCTAATATACTTTGTCCAATCACTCAACTTTCAGAATCAGTTTGAGTGTTGCCGTTTTGGCAACATGGTGATTTTTCACAGACCTTTGTGCAAATCAATGTGCGTGTTTTGTTGGGAAAAATGCACTTGGCTGACAAACTTGACAGAAATGCGCGCGCCTCGTGTTTATGCAACAGTAACATCAAAGTTATCTAATCAATACAACCGTTGCAAGTCAAACATCAAATCATGGTGTCTGCTTCGCGACCTGACAGTGTTGAGCAGTAATAATTGCCAAATATTTATGCCAGCTTTTCAATAAACAGCTATTGCCAGAAGTCAGGAAAAATTTATTCTACAAAAAAAAAACACATTTTCGATGGTCCGCCGCATGTAGAAAATGTGAAGGTGGCCTTGTTAGCCTGTTTACAGCAGCTTTGGTTTCGCCTGTATCGTTATATCAGACACAGGGGCACATCTATTGTCACTAGTCGCTTTTTTTTTGTTTATTGATGTGATGTGAAGAGATGGTGGCGCACCAATAGGGCACCGGCTACTCCTTATCGCTTAGAAGTGTCTAATAACGAAGTTCACTGAATGTCTCTAAGCGTAGCACCTGTGGCGTCCTCGTAACACGCGCATGGGTGCGCACCTGCGTTGCAAAAGAACACGCGCCACTCGACAATGTCTTGAAACCGCACCTCAATTGAGCGAGGACGAGCCGAGTCCGAGGATGACAGCACCTCAGCTTCAAAGTTTTACGGTGACGACATTTTGCATCAGCCTGAGACATTCAGATCCGTTCGTGGGTTTGTTTTGTTTACGGCCTCAAGCTGTCTCCTCCCCTGCAAGTGCGTAGCTCCTGACCTTTGTGCACAATCTTAGAGCTGATCTGGTGTGTACCTTCTCATCTTTCTGCAACCTCTTTTCTCCCCTTTATCCCTTCCCCAGTGCAGGGTAGCAAACCGGATGTGCGTCTGGTTAACCTCCCTGCCTTTCCTTGCATCTTTATCTCTCTCTTAGAGCTGATCTGGTTCGGTGCGATAGTCCACACGTTGTCAGTTGGGGCGCGGAGTCCTGGCGCCAGCCGCAGAGATTCTCCTCACAATGCGAAGGCCACCGGAGCACATCTTGGTTCTGACTACGGACCAGCGCGAGAAATTAAAGGATCGCGTGATTAAGTTCTTTTCTTTTTTTTTGAATGTGTCACAAACGACTCCAGTTTTCGGAGCATCCGCGGGCCCCACCTACCAAGGAAGGGCGCTTTTGTGTTGGGGTACGACATCCGGCGACTATAACGACCCAGCGTGGCGCCGGCTCGTCTTCCCTGCCCCTGACCGGAAGGGGAACCGGTGGTCTCAACAAGGAGAATTACTCCCAGATGAGACGGGAACACGTGTACGCCCCTGAAGAGGTTTAGACTGCATCGGCATAGGCAGTTGACGTATAGACAGCAACAAGTGCGGTCGTCGGTGTCGCGAGTCTCGCGTAGGCGGCGAGCACGGAGTGACCCGCGCAACGTATTGAGACGGCTGCAATTCCGGGCACCCTCGTCGTCTACCAAGCTGGCGAGACCTTCAGCGGCACCCGTCAACTCCCCTACGTGCACCAAGGGCTGGTTTGGTCCGTATGGAACTTTTTATTGTGACTTTTTTGTTAAACCGTAAACTTGTTTTAACCAGCCTTTTTTTTAAATATTTGTAGTGTGCGCTGCGTCGCACGTTTAAATTCTAAAGCGCCACCATGATCATTCTGTAATTAATTTATAGTGTCTCTCTCCTTTGATTTCCATCTTGTTGTTATTTTATTAATGTTCCGCATATTTGTCCTTAGCCTGTATCTGTTGTAGTGTTTTTAGCACCTTTTGTTATATAGCTGTTGTTTCTATCGCGCGTATCAGTTTTTCCTCCTTTGTTATTTTTGTAATCTCCTGCCTTGGCCCCTGTTTCAATTAAATGTTTGTCTAAGTGTAATCACACTCTGTGTCTGCTCTATGAGTGCGTCGGTCAGGCCCACACATCCCCACACGTGCAACCCCGCACGGGTCGGCCAACCCGCAAATAAATTCGAAATGTGCCACTTCGAGGCCTTTCAGGCGTCGCAGGCCGAAGCGTAAAGTGGAAGCCTGCGAGTCTGCCGCACGTCGATGTTGGATCGGCGGGGCCTCACTGGAAGTGTGTGACAGAATGCCACGTGCAAAATGCAAAAAAAAATGCTTCGATGCATATATTGAAAGCCAAACTATGCAGAGTGAGGTCACTCATGGAAAGAGGCGACGCTATAGACGAAATATCGAGGTTATTTGGACATATGATTCGTAAAGAAATTATTCACAACATGGGCATCTATCTATATTGTGACACCTGCCGGCTCTTATCGCAAAAAAAAATCTTAAATTGGCTGAGGAAAGTGTATCAGTCACTCGTGTCACGAAAAACCAAACAATGCTTCACCGCATGACACGAGCAATGAAGCAGCATTTTAGTTCCGATTGTCTATGTAAATATAAACATTTTGTACAAATTTTATCATTTTTATACTGCTCCTGGATCATTTATCTTCAAAATGTATATTCTGGATCTTCTTCGTATCGCTTTTTTTGCATATATAGTGTTCTTAATTGCACTGTTTACCAGCTGGTGACTGAAATTACACAATTTTCGCATTTTTAACCATTCCACTTTTTTGCTCTATACAATATATTTTTGAAAGAGCATTTCCTTGTGCAAAATTTGGCATGCTGCAATGCGTCCTGGAGTACTTTTTAAACTGCGAAAACTCTTCCTGAGGCATATGAAAAATAATCATTTTTTTGCGTGGTTACGAAATAGTTAAGAAGAGCTTGGAACGCACTCTACTGGACTATATGCACACTGAACGACACTAATCGTTTTGTACGTATCGGTGTTCACGAGTCGGAAAATGGTGTTACGTTTGTCCACACATATTCAAGTATACCTCTGGAGCCCACATGTATTCTTCCTTCACTTGACACTCATCCTCTGCTTGACCATCTGGAGAAATATATAAATAGCCGACATTCCTTCCGTAGGTCGCGCCACTGTAGCGCTCGTTTGGGTGCTTACAGACTCTTATCCGTGTTTTCTCACGCTATACGGCCGAATCTCCAGCTAAAAAAAATGAGCCCATGCACTCCTCCCCTCTGTAAGACGAACTTCCTATCTCGCTTTCGGTCCATGGACCGAGCGTGGCACGGTATGCACCGTCTCCTGCGCGACCGTACGGCTGACGCGGCCACGGCCGGAGGAGACCACCAGACGACGTCCCGTGGACATTCCTTCGCGCTGCGCCACCTAGGTATACCCGGCGGCATACCATCGCGGAGGGCACTATTTTGCATGCCCGCCACGTCTTTTTTTGGGGCGGCGGAGACACGGGGCCACTTTAGGGTCCGCTATCTTTACGACCAGGGGCCGAAGCTTGTCCGACGCCCACGGCTCCTTCTACAGCAGTGATGCAAGCATCGGCGGCCGATTATCGGAGACGCGGGCCGAGAGGGCGGCCAGCCGGACTGCTGACGCGCCGCTCGGAGGCGACGGGCGGCTTTACGACCGCCGGGAATGTCGCACGTCTCTTCCGCGCCTACGGGACGCGAAACGAGCGGACGCTGCCGTTCGCAGCGATGTGGCCACCGTTCGAATATTGTCACTGTGTATACGTGTATCGCCTGCGTTGCACGCAACTCGTGTAAAGGGTGATTTTAGTACGTATACAGCGTCCACACAGCGTGGATCCTTTGTTCGACACTTAACTCCCACATTAGGCGATATCGTTCCACTTAGTGATCGAGTGCGTTGCGTTGCGGTCAGTGCGATTATAAGCGAACGAGTTCAAAATGTGTCTACAGAGCACGGTATACGAGCATACTTATGTTCGCTTTGTCGTGCTGATATATTGCAGAATATCAAGAAATAACTATCGCGCCAAGGGACGCGTATACGTTCGTGGAAAGAGACGTCAATAGTACTCACTGGTCAAGGGGTCTCCGCGCGTACGACCAGACGAAATACCGAAGGAACGGGGATTAGGCCGCCATTGGACAGCTTCTGTCAAGGCTGCGAGATGTTGATGCATGGGTACG